>NC_039267.1:4261981-4344887 GCF_003368295.1 Carassius auratus | reverse complement strand
AACATAAGCTAAGAGAATTGATTCTCTTATCACCTCTAGACAGAACTGGAGAAAGTGGAAGGAAGAAATAAAAACGTACAGAAGAAAATCATGCAAGGACAAAGAAATAAAGATCTAATAAGATTTGACAGCCCTGACACTACTCCTTTTTCATTTAGAAATCGCTCCCAAGATCAGACTGAGGTTGAAAATCCGATTAATTTTTGAGGTTGAACATGACCTGACCTGCCCAGAACCGGAAGGCTGGTGCACACTGGATGAGAAATATTGCAAGGATGGACACTTGTGGTCAGACTTTCTGAGAAGAGACATTTCCACACCTTCAAAAGATGAAAATGAGAACTTTTTTGTTTTGAAAGACAAACCATTTTTCCTAGCAATCAAAAGAATCTTCACTCACCTTGGTTTGATGTTCTTGTAGCGCTCAAGCAGTCGTCTAAAGCTTCTTGTCTGGCTTTTATTCCAAGCCCTTTTGTACCCCCAAGTCATTGATCACGAAATGTCAGCATGATGTAAGTCTTATCCTAAATGAGTTTTATTGGCCTGACTATTTGCCTTTTCATTAGTTATTTGCCAATGGTTCCTTACACTTGACGTGACATGACAACACATGTGCGCTCATGCTAATAAAGACAAACATGACTAACAGTGTTGACTTCCTTCATTGGTGGTTAACCGGTTGAGGGGACCAAGGAATTGGTTTACTCACATGTTTTAATTGTTGGGATTGCTAATAAATCAATGAGGAAGGAAGGATTGTGTGACAGAGAAAAGAGATTATACAAGCACACACATGTTTTAGTGAATGAATGACAGTAGTAAAGATCATGATTATGGTTTCCAGTAAACAGCTGATCAGTAACTAAAAAATCAGTCAGACAGTATTTCCAACACAAAAACACCACATCACCATTGCTATTGTATAGTTAGGGATTTAACAATAACAACAATAACTAATAAATAACTAATAAACTTTGGCACATAACAATAACTAATAACCTCTAACAATAACTAATAAACTTTGGCACATAACACATAATCCAGTACTATTTGTGGTACAGTTAAGTGGTGCAATATTACTGGAAGCAATTGAATGTATAATTTAGCCTGACAGATGGTACAACCTTCTAGCAAACACATAGCAAAACAATACATCTATCAGAATAACCTAACAACCACATAACACACTAAAAACACTTAAAACACCTTAGCAACCACACTGCAACACACGCTTAAACACACTAGAAAACACATAGCAACACACTACATCATCAAAGTAGTCCATGTGACATCAGAGGGTCCAGTTAGAATTTTTTCAAGCATCGAAAATACATTTTGGTCCAAAAATGACAAAAACGAAAAGGCTGAATAAAGTTGTCGTTTTTTGTTAGTTTTGGACCAAAATGTATTTTCGATGCTTCAAAAAATTCTAACTGACCCTCTGATGTCACATGGACTACTTTGATGATGTTTTTCTTACCTTTTTGGACATGGAAAGTATACCGTACACACAGCTTCAATGGAGGGACTAAGAGCTCTCAGACTAAAATATTTTAAACTGTGTTCCGAAGATAAATTATTAAGTCATTAATGACATCATTTTCATTTTTGGGTGAACTAACCCTTTAAACACCCTAGCAACCACACAGTAACACACTACATCACACAGAAACCACATAACACATTAAAAAGTAGCAACACAGTAAAAACAACCATGTACTAGCATTGTAGCAGTGACACACTCACATTTTTCACACACAATTTTTTTCTATTTTTCAGTAAACTAAACACAATTTTCTACATGCAGTATCTTATAATGATCTGAAGTCTTATATTCAGTCAATTTAAGACACACAATTAATAACGAATGGGATGCATTAAAAACCCAATCAGGTTATTTCTCTGCATTTGATGAAAAGCAACTCGTTTCACTAATGTGTTTGAACTTTGTATTGGGGTTTTCTGCATAGTACACATCGTCTGTCCTCCAGTAATTATGCCTAAAGATGAGCACCACGACAGATGATTCAAATTATGAAGCTCTCATTTCTCTGTTATAGACCTGACTTTGACTTTAACTCACCAACAGCAGCGAATAACGGCCATTTATTTACTCTAATTTGATGGTTTATAGGTTCAGTCCATTCTTTTATGTAGGAATAATGAGCCTTAAAGCTCTCTCAGAGGTTATTGAACACATTTGTTTATGTTAAGAATGAGATGGTGAACAGAGGAGACAGCTGGCATGACCCCTTTCACAAATCTTTAGATATATTTTATAATAATACACAATTAGGGGAGATAAAAAGCGCTTAGTGAAGCAGGGAGGGCTGTGGTAATTAACAATGACAATTGTCACGTATGTCAGAGAGCATCCAAATGACACGCGGATTGAAGACTGATCTGTTGTGAGCAGCGTGAGAGATGGAAACCGAGAGGGCAGCTTGAACGGATACATTTGGGGTATGTGTGATTGATATTCTGGCACTTCACAATGATTACTGAGTGTAGTTTTGAGCTAATGTCTTATGCACTTACATTTCAAGCAGCTGAGCTCAGTTCATTCAGATGAAAAGGAGACTATGCTGAAGACTCCCATCTTTATAAACATCCACTGTTTCTGAAGAATGAATCTGACCAGCTAGCACCTACAGTTATGACTTTCACAATGACTGTTTTCTAGATCAAAGAATCCCAAATAATTTCCTTGATCCCATTGTTAATGTTCTAGACCTTCAGTACCAATAGAGGGAGTCAAGTGCCTTTGAAACACATGTACCATGCAGAGAAGTAGACTTTCCCTTTTTAATAAATCCATAAAAATGGTCTAAAGTCTAAAGTTTCTTAAATGTAAATCATAGTTTATTTTTATTTTATTTTTGTTATTACAAATGCCCAGTATTACCATCACATATTTAATGATGGTGTAAACAAGAAGTAACAGTCCAGTTAAAAAAGTAAGGTTATAAAATATATATGGTGGAAACATTGTTTTTGAAATGTTTCTGTCGTCTGGTATTCTTGTCGTGATTCTGGCATCATTTAAAGGTTACTAAAAATGTTATAACAACATTCCCCTAATTTTATTGTTACCCAAAATCTAATATTATTTGAAATTATTTTGAATACTCTAATGATATTTTCTCGTAACATTATGAGAACATTTAATAAGTACGAATAACATTAAAAGGACATTCCAAGAATGTTGTTCTAAGAACGTTTTCCCGTAACATTATAAGAATGCATATTTAAAAAATGTTTGTGGAAATTGTGAGAATGTTTCCTGTTAACTAGGAAAGGAACACATCTCTGCCAGATCAGCAGTGACAGCTTTTAATGACTAGATTACTGGGGATGTTTTTTAAAGGGATTTAAAATAATAATAATAATTACAATAGCAATTTGAGATTTAAGAACAATAAGGTCTGTATTTAATGTCACCTGGAAACAAAGAAAACGCTTTTTTTCTAAATTGCAAGAGAAGTTTGAAAAGGTCAACTCCTAGCAAACAAAAGGTCAACTTCTGCCTCACAATTTTAAGTTGAAAATCAATATTATTAAAAATCATTTCCATGTGTTTGGATCTGAAAGCTGCCGTTGTACGTGTGTGTGTGAATCTGTAATCAAAGTCTACACCCTGACGGAGAGGTAAACAAACACGCTCACTGTGAAAGATGTTCATGCAACAGATCACACCACATGACCATTTACCCACAATGCCCTCCTGCTGTCATATAACTGCCCCAGCTGAGCCAAAACCAATCTTGGTAAGAGTAGGCATGGCAGCCGCACACAACAGCTGCAGCGGAGCCGTCAACCATCTGTGATCACAAACACACTCAAAAACACACAACAGAATGAATAGGTTAGTTACCGCTGCGTTATTCTCAGTGTTTTCATGCAATGGCTAACGCTAATCTTAGCGAACACACAGATAATGTGTTAGTCTACTGTGTCCGTTATGAACAGGTGGCTAATTCAGCATTCATAACTGTCACTTGAAGCTTAAGGGGTTTGAACCCGTGACCGACCGGTTAGTAATGCAGATCAGTGGTTCTCAACTGGATTTGCTTCAAAACACAGGTTTGACATCGGACATAATGCTAACATTTGGTGCTAAATTGTTCCAAACTGGAAGGTTCTTCATTGGCATTGATGGTTCCATGAAGAATATTTAACATTCATGGAACCTTTCCATTCCACGAAAGGTTCTTAATATTATTCAAATGTTCTTCACATTAAGAAAAGGAAATGATTCTTTTAAGAACTGTTCACTGAAAGGTTCTTTATGGAACTAGAAATGGTTCATTTTTGGAACCTTTATTTTTAAGAGTGTAGAATCTGCATAGGCCCAAGAAAATGCCGCTTTGTTCAATATAATTATATCAAAAAGGTGATTATAATCACTTTTAATACATAAAACACACCAGAAGTTACTTGACTAACACATAAAACTAACATTTAAAAACTGATGAATGCAACATGATAGTTCCATTTTAATATAAGTGTATTTTTGCATCTAAAAAAATTGTTTTAAGTCCAATTTATTACTCTACCACCTACTTGACATCATTAAAGACAACTGTTAACCAACATGGTGTGAATGGTGGATGTGACAAAATTCCCTTTCAGGAAAGAGTCATGATTAGCTAGTTTGTTTCTTCAACAATGCATCGTAGCGAGCTATGGTAGCGAGTTACGTAATTGTTTTTTGAAACGTTCCCCAGAACAGATTTCTTGCATTAGTTGATTTACGTTTTCTCTTCAGGTTTCAGAGTTAATGTTATTGTCCCTACACTTTAACCGAACCTTGCACATTACAGTAAACTGATGCTTAAGATTTAAGATACGGGTAAGATTTAATAATGTTTTATGGTGACGGTAAGTGTTTTTATTTGAATACTATTTAAGGTTCAATCTGACATTAATGAGAAAGGAATAGGATATAAATAATACATGCACAACTTACAATCGATAACAAATGGATTTTTAGCTCACTTTAATAACAACACAGCAATGTATGCTGCAACAGCATGCACAGATCAAAATAAAAACGTCAAACGAATTGATTGAAACAGAGCTGTTTACTTTCATTCTATCTAGTAAGTAAAAGAAAATATCAAAGTGTTGATGTGGAACTGCAATTGTCTTTGAAAAAGATACTTCCCTGACAAGATCCATACTTTAATCAGGACACAAACACAGGACTGATTTACTTCCACGAACTGCTAATTATTGATCACATTTTTTTTTTTCTGGAGATGAAGTGAGTGCAAAATGAGTTGTTGTTTTTAATGCTTCACCCAGTGTGAAAAAAGTAGGCTTAAAAACAGCATTTATTAATGTAGACACAACTAAAAATATAGCTTATTTGTAAAAAAAGAATTAATGAAATAAAAATAATTTATCTATTATGCATACACCTTTGTATCCAAAAGTTTTAGTTTAGTTTATCTTATCTGTTTGATGCATTGCTGTCTAAGAAGTTCAGCTCAGTCTCCTCCAATACAGTTCTATGTAACTCAGAAATGAATAATCATAATAAATCACTTATAAAAGGTCACAGGGGCAAATATTGCTTTTTAACTGATGGTTAGCCAACAAATAAAACTGAAACAACAAATTCATTAATCTTCAATATTCCAATCAATACATATACATATGTCATATTATTACTAAATTTACAGAATTAATGAGTTTCACTCACATTTCGGCTGAACAAAACAGCAGGCCTTTTCTACATAAAAGGTCAACGCTTTTGCATTCGTCTCTTTACAACCTGGAAAGGTCAAAGCATTACTCAAAGATTTATCATAATGCAGATAAAAACCTACACAGATAATCCAAGGCAAAATAGATTATGACACAATGCAGGGTGCACACAGACCGGTCGCTCTCACTGGCTGTGTACCGGACGACTAGCACTGGCCATATGAGCTACAAAAGTCTTGGAAACAGCAAACTTGAATTAAAAAGTCAGATGAGAACACTTTACATCATTTAGCTGTTTGTGGGTCAGATTTGAAAGGTTAGACAACAACGTCTGGATCAAAGCAGCTTAGACCCTATCAAACATTTCCACCGCAGCTCTGCTCTCCACAGTGGAGTAAACACTAATCGTGATGACAGTGTTGATGATGATTATGATAATGATGTCATCAGTGACTACCAAGCTTCCTCAGTGGAATGGATTATAGAGGCATGCCAATCATAATAAAAACGACTAGAAAAAAAAATATTATGTAAGGTCATTAACATGCATTATTAAATATTACTATAAAACATCATTCCTAACAGCATGTTTACTGTTATATGCAATTATAACATTTGAATTGCCTTTATTTTCGCTCGTCGTTGTATCCAAAATGCTGTTCATTTTAATGTACCATGAGCCACTTTATCTAATGGATGAATCTCAGAGACAAAGAGACACACCAGATAATCTGTGTAAACTTCTCCACACGGCAGCCCGAATGAAAGCAGCACTAATTTGTTTTGACGAATGTTTAACTGGATATTTTACAAAAGACAAACCCATAAACCATTGTTCTGTGAGGGACACACACGGAGTGCTTAATGTATTTGTAAATGTAATGTTTCTAGCTTCCGGTTACAATCCAGCTATTTTTAGTTGTGCTCATTTTGCTGCTTGATATTGCAAACTTTTGTTTTAACCACATTATTTTAACTTTAAACACACTATGTTGTAGCACAATGGATTGTACGGTTTATTTCCGTTTATCCTCGCCACATCTAATGAAGCGGAAGTCTCACACATTCACAGAAAACAGCTTACATTAAAAAATAAGGTGGATTTTTTTTTTAAACCATATTAACTTGATCTTATAAAAATATGTACATTTTAATTGTAAATCTTGGGGGGAAAGAATCGCTGAAAAATAAAAACAATCATGAAAAGGTCAAGAGCCGCTAAAGTTAATCATGCATTTTCCCGCTCGCGAGCAAAAAAGACGTTTAAGTAATCAAGCACTTTGCGACAAACTGTCCTTATTTTATCCACTTTACTACAGTATTTATGACAGCTGGTGCTTAGCTATCTAAATGCGTATAAATAGTACAAATGCAATCAGAAAATCGTGCCAATGATACTATATATATATAGCTTATATATATATACACACACACACACACACACACACACACACACACACACACACACACACACACATATATATATATATATATATATATATATATATAGCCTATATAATTTTTTTTTGTCAACCGTGCGAATCAACGATTAAATAAGATATTTAATACGGCAGCATACGTTCAAATAACGCAGGATTTAAACCTCCATCCTTCAGCCAGTCGTGGAGAATGTCACACCCACCGTCAGCAGGACGAGATTAGCTCTCCCGTGGATTATTAGGGTGAAACTAAAGCGGACAGATACACCCGGTGAAACGATGACACGTCAGTGGCTTTATACAGCCACATTCACTAACTTTACCAAGTGATGTTATTATAAAGAAAGGCGTTTTCAATAACCCCAGGCTAATATAATGAAGCGTCCCAGATATTAACAGTAACGCGTCGCTGTAAGCCGCTTTAAGACTGCGCGCAGGTGGATGGAAATAGAAGCACTCGAGCTGAGCTGAGATGAGATGCGGACCTGAGAGAAAACTTTTGCATCAAACAGCGAAGAATGAACAGCGATGATTTTAGAGCCTACTCTGACCGTCTTTCCTCCTTTAAAGGCAGAAAATAACGGGACGCAGTTCCAAAGCGCTTCGGAGTTCAGCGGAACTTTCGGAGTTTTCAGAAACGCGCAAATAATGGCAAAGAAGAAACGGGTTTTATCGGTCAGTTTTCTCAAGGGTTTCCCAGATGACAGGTTATTGTAGAGGCAGACATGCCAGCCAACCTCACCGTCTCCAGCCACACCACCAACTACAACTTCCCAGCGCTCATCTTCGGGATATTATTGATCATCATCATCATCTGCGGGAACGTGCTGGTGTGTCTGAGCGTGTACACGGAGAAAGCGCTCAAAACCACTACCAACTACTTCATAGTCAGCTTGGCTGTTGCTGATCTGTTGCTGGCTGTTCTGGTCTTACCACTGTTCGTGTATGCAGAGGTGAGTCAACGCACTTCATTTCCTAGATATTTCACTTCATATAGATTAATATGTAGGTTACAATGCCTAAGGTGGCCAGAAAACGAACAGGTTTGTACCTACATTAAAACCCCACTAAGCTGGTTTACCTGCTGATCATCTTAAATGACGAGGTAAAACCTTCTTATTGGTACCACTGTAAGTTTTGACCACTTTCATGCGGGTTTAGCTATTGTCTATTCTAAAGCTAGTGTATTTCAAGTCTGCTATTTGTAATAACGTGATTTCATTCAATATTGGCCTTAATAAAAAAAAAAAAAAAAGTAAAAAAAAAAAATTGCATGCAATATTTATGTAATATTAAAATATTTAAAATATGTAAATATTTAATTTTGAGTGCATGTATATATATATATATTTAATTATTAACATATTTATTAATAGATTCATAAATATAAATTAATAAATTATATGTTAGCCATTTACTTAAATATCAATCAATCTATCTATCTATCTATCAATTTTTTTGCGTTTGTTTATACACATACACTTATATACACATACAAAGCTATTTAAGTTATTAAAATATTAAATTTTTAGTGATTTTTTTTGTTTGTTGAGAATGTGAACCTAAAAACATGTTTAAAACTTTTTTCTTGTTTCAACATTATTTGACGTATAAACTAGGGTTAACAGGAATCCGTAATCTTTCATCTATTCACTTGATTTTAATTAAATTCTTAACCGTTCTAATGAACAGCTATATGACACTGTTCCATAACAGTGCAAAACAAACTTAGCATCAATACTCAATTGTTACCCTTCAGCAAAACACTTTGCAGACATGCATTCATTCGGTCCCCTCCTGCCGAGACGGACTGTCTCTGCCAGAGCTGGACGTCATAAACACACATCGCACAATACGCATTGTCTGCCACCCCGGGATGTGGGCGTGAGGTCCGAGACCAAAGAGGCCTCCAAAAACACTAGCGCTCGAACATTCAATTCAGCCATGGATTCGGGGCCGCACTGGTTACAGAGTCCCCTGGATACTGAGGGCCCCACACAGCAGGGACGAGTTCACCCGGACTGAACCAAGCGGCTCATGACAGTCTGGCTGGCTCTTCAAGCCAAAGATATGGAGAAAATATGCTCCAGTGAGTCAGCTGTAGCTTAATTACAATTTTACATGAGCCCCCTCACCACAATCTCATGGCTTCCACTTGTAGGGTGAAAGTGGCTCGTTGGCATGGGAGAGAGCCCATTACCAAAAAGCAATTAAGAATCTGTCCTCTTCTCCAGGCCAATAATTAAAATGCCATTAAATCCTCCTCTATGCTGTTTTATCTCTTTTTTTTTGATCGCGGGATGCGTATCAGATACTAAATTACCATCAGCCCCGGAGCATGTGGTGTGTGTGTGTGTGTGTGTGTGTGTGTTTGGTTGTTGTGACAATGCCAAGCTGATAATAGAGAAATTAAGGTTCCGCAGTCGCTCCGCTGGGGCAGTAAGAACACAAGGTTAGGGGAAGGTGAAAGAGGTCAGAGAGCATTGTGAATGGAGGGATTGGAGAAATAGTGAGGGTAAAAAGAGGCATGGATGATAGAAACAATGAATGTGTGAAGAGTTAAAGACGGTGATGATTTTCTCTCCTTCTCAGTTCCAGGATGGGGTTTGGTCCCTCAATATGACCGTATGTGATGGACTGATGACCATGGATGTGATGCTATGCACCGCCTCTATATTTAACCTCTGCGCCATCAGCATAGACAGGTGGGTCTGACTGCAGGACGCACTGTTATCATCATAAACAACAACAACAACAAAAATAAATAAATAATATAAAGAAACTAAAAAAAGAACACTTAACTAAAACAAAAGTAAATATGATTTTTTTTTACATTTAATTTCAGTTAGCAATAAGCATAATTTCCTCTTATTTTTGTTTAACCCAGAAGTACTAAAATGCCTAAAACTAAAATAAATGTAAATGAGAACAGACATACTTAAATAATAATAATAATAATGAAAAAATATATATAAAAAATTTAATTAAAAATAAATCAAAATATATTGTGTGTGTATATATATATATATATATATATATATATATATATATATATATATATATATATATATATATAAATCAATTAAGCTTTTTTAAATATAACTGTAAAATAACGCCCATGTAATACACGTTTTGAAAGTCTTGTCATGGACTGCTTTCCACATTTTTTCATCAGTCATCAAAAGAAAAAAAATTAAGTAAAACTTAAATAATAATTATAGTAATAATAAAGGTCAGTTTTAACCTCTTCAAATGCTACACACTTTGTACAAATTCAGTTTGGAAAAATTCTGCACGATTGAAAATGAATATCCATTTGCATGTAAATGTGATTCCAAACCAGTGTTATCACTATATTTTCCATTTTCCTTTTAGTTAAATTTAAGTAATTTAGTTTAGCAAAAGGTATTTTATAGTCATTATTAAAGAAAAACTCACTGTGGTAATCCAGAAACCACTTTATGTTGGGGTTAGAGTTATAGAAATGCTGTGTGTAACAGGCCTTTAAAGTCTGATGCTTGAACTCATGGGAATCGAGCCGAGGACTGATGAATCAAATGCATGCACTACACTGATTTTGCACAGCTAGTTTTGTACTCTGCAAGCTGTAACGGTCACAGCAGGTTACCTTCCTAATTGTGGGTCTGTTTGAAGACACGATTCGCTGGCCTGGCGAGTGCCTCCTGCCATTCGGTGTGGCTCAGCAGAAGGTGTTTTGAGAGATTAATGAGATATACGCTAAGAGATATACAGCACTCTGTGGAGATACAGCAGCGTGAAACTTGTTATGCGAGGAAAAGCTGCAAACGCATCGCCTGGCAGAACTTGCCACACAATCAGCATGAAAAAGCAATGTGTGGAGAGCAGATTCGTGGACGGCGGCTGTGTGTAACAGCTTCATGCATCAGGAGTAGTTTGAAACATGAGTGGTGAGATGCTGGGATGCCTCAGGGTTCACGCTCCTGTTTGCAATTATTAAGGCACATGGCTGTTTCTGTCACTGATTATATTCAGCTTTGAGAACCAGTTATATTCAAAGAGAACTCAACTCAAATTTATATATAAAGCCCGTTTAGAACCACAAAATGCACCCAAGTGTCGTACATAGATACCATAAAACTCAGTCATTACAAACAGCAACAGCAAATCATCCAGTTATTAAATAAAATCATATGCATAAATCTCAAATATATAGGTTTATCGCACAAGTCACACTCTACATTTTCACCCTTTATAATTTATGGTAGAGAAATGAGCATTAAATTCACGTGCAACAGCTCTGGTGGACATTCCTGCAGTCAGCATGCCTATTGCACGCTCCCTCAAAACTTGCGATATCTGTGGCATTGTGCTGTGTCATAAAACTGCACATTTTAGCGTGGCCTTTTATTGTGTCCAGCATAAGACACACCTGTGTAATAATCATGCTGTCTAATCAGCATCTTGATACACACCTGTGAGGTGGATGGATTATCTCGGTAAAGTAGAAGTGCTCACTAACACAGTTTTAGACAGATTTGCGAACAATATTTGAGAAAAATAGGCCTTTTGTGTCCATAGAAAAAGTCTAAGATCTTTGAGTTCAGCTCATGAAAAATGGGGCCAAAACAAAAGTGTTGCGTTTATTAAATCTTTATTAAAGGGGGGGTGAAATCCTATTTCATGCATTCTGAGTTTTTTTGACACTGTTAAAGAGTTGGATTCCCATGCTAAACATGGAAAAAGTTTCAAAAATTAAGTTGTACGTTTGAAGGAGTATTTTTGTTCCCAAAATACTCCTTCCGGTTTGACACAAGTTTCGGAAAGTTTTTTTTCCGAGTATGGCTCTGTGTGACGTTAGATGGAGTGGAATTTCCTTATATGGGTCCTAAGGGCACTTCTGCCGGAAGAGCGCACGCTCCCGTATAGCAGAGCAATGAGAGCACAACAGACTTCACTGATCAGAGCGATTCACTGATCAGAGCGAGAGTGGTTGCCAGGGCAAGACAACCCTGCACAGATTACCAAAAAAAAAACAGCATTAAGGGACCAGTGGATGGAGTTTATTTTTACAGAGCATCAACGGAGTTGTGCAAGTGTTTTTGTTTGTTCCCTGCATTTCGAAGATGCTTGTTTTACAAACAAGGCCCAGTTTGACGACGGATTTGCGTATCGTTTATTTATTAAGGATGATGCAATCCCAACGAAAAAGGGTCACGATCGTGTGTTGGAACCGCAGGCGGTGAGTAAAACTGCTTCAAATATCTCTGCCTCCTTGTTAGTGCGTCCGCCTCCCATCGGAGACCCGGGTTTGAGCCCCGCTCAGAGCGAGTCGTTGCTGCTGCTGCTTTCGTTCAGTTTCAGCCTCTGGTTCTGATTCTGGATCATAAATAAACGGCTGAATCTGACTGTAAGCCATGGTTTGTTTTGGATGATGGTTTTTCCCTCACGATAATGTCACAGCTTCCAGACGCTCTCAACGCAAAAGCCTATTCGCGCTCGTGATTCTTTAGCTCCGCCCACACGTCACGCCTCCAGCCGGTCGTGTTTTTCCGGGAAAAATCGGTACAGACATCTTTTTCTTATGAATATAATAAAACTAAAGACTTTTTGGAGTTATGAAGGATGCAGTACTACTCTATAGGTACTCAAGATTAACAGGATATTGAGTGAAAACGAGCATTTCACCCCCCCTTTAAATAAAAAAAATACTATTTCTCAATGTTTATTTTGGGGTAAAATATGACCTAGACATTTCACTGGTTATGTTCGTTTCACCCTTACGTTAGCCTTCTGTAAACTGGAATCACATTATAAAACACACACAAGTTGAATATGTGTGCTATTATCTGATTAGCAGTTGAAGGTTCAGGCGAGGATCAGGTCAACACTTAACTGGGTCACAACTCAATCAGCGAATCAGAGGTTCGAGCAGCGGCTTAGCTAGCATATCATGATTAAAAAAAAAAGTGTCAAGAAAAATGTCAATGTTGATTTAAAAGCTTTGCATGAGCTGTCTTTGTAATACCTCATATGGTTCCCTCCAGGTTCATCGCAGTCTCCATTCCTCTTAACTACAACCGCAAACACGTGGACCAGCGACAGATTGTCCTGCTTTCAGCCACATGGATCCTGGCCTTGGCTGTGGCTTCCCCCGTGATGTTCGGGATCAACAACGTCCCCAACCGGGACCACAGCGAATGCAAGCTGGAGGACAACAACTACGTGGTGTACTCCTCCGTCTGTTCCTTTTTCGTGCCGTGCCCCATCATGCTCTTGCTGTACTGCGGGATGTTCCGGGGCCTGAGGAAATGGGAGGAGGCGAGGAAGGCCAAACTGAGGAGCAGCATGCAGGCCAGCAGAAAGCTTCAGGAGGCCGCCGCGTCCCTCCAGCCGCTGTCTGGCCTGCCGCCTCCTCTGCCCCCCGTGATCGAGAAAGACTTGAGTGACATTACCTTAGAAGAGCTGGAGCACGATAACTTCCCCGAACCTGACAGCCCGGGTCCCGTTTCCATGCTCCCACACCCCGGCGGGAGCCAGAACCGGCGAAGGAAGAGAGCGAAAATAAACGGGAGGGAGAGGAAAGCCATGAAGGTGCTTCCTGTTGTAGTAGGTAAGCTGAGAGGCTATATTAAATCATTTATTAAAGTACAAGTATTCTGTCATAGCTCCGGGCCATATGGCTTTATTACCAAATGTGTTTTCACATTCAAATAATCTGACTTGACTACAGGAGCTTCAAGTGCAGAAGAAAGTACAGACACACATGGGAATAACACAGTAGAGATGGAATATAACCCTAATATAAGAAAAACAGACTAAATTATGCTCTATATACAAATGTAGAAGTATAGAAAACAACTGTAATCTTGCAGATATGGTTTTAACCAATGTACAAATTTCAGATTCTATGTATTAATATGTCAAGTTATGATGGACGATATAGTTATGAACTTTTAATCGCTCAGGCTGAATATAGCCTGAGAAAAAAAGGCCTCCAGCATCTGAAATATGCAATTTCACGTATAAATCTTCACCAAAATTCACCAGAATAAAACTGCAGAGGCACATTTACACCTCTGCCCTCTGTGATCTCTGTAAGAGGTGTTGTGTACTCAAAAACAAAACAAGAAAAACTAAGAGATGAAAAAAAAGTAGTCTCTTACTTCTAAACTGGGCTTAGAGGAGTGATTACAAATGCTCTTTCCACATGTGCTGAAACAAGGAACTCCTCTGGCCCTCATTGGCTAATCATTCCTCACTCATCCTCCAATCCGATTATGATGTAAGCCTCACTTTAGTCACGCAGGCAGACTGGGGACAGCCGTCACATTAAGACATACACTTATCCTCTTCACGGGTTCCTGGGAGATGCACCACCGATGTACTCCATACAGTACTGACAGTACTTGTCAATCCTTTCACCTCATGTCAACCTGAGTACAGACCAGAGTGTGTGTGTGTGTGGGGGGGGGTTTGGTTAAAGGTCAGGATTTCCACAATTATTCATGTTCAAAGCTCAGTCTCAGATCAAATGTTTCATATAAAACATAATTGTTTGTAAAAGAGAAAAGAAAAAAAAAAAAATCATAATTGGGATAGTGTTGGGCTAGTACCTGGCAAACCTGTCTGTGTTGTTAATTATAGCTGTAGCCACAGAATTAGAATGATTTTTAAAACTTATTCTCATTAGTTATCATCCTAGGCATGAACATGACTTTTTTTCCTCATGTTTTTTTTGGTCATTTGATTTGTATTTTAATAGTCTAATAAGCCCTAAAGCTTGTTTACATATGTTTATAACATGCAACATTGTTGTGTTTATTATAAGCACAATGCATTTTAAATGCTGGATTATGCATCTCCAGGTGTCTTCCTGTTCTGCTGGACACCATTCTTCGTAGTGCACACGATGAGGGCTCTCTGTGAAGACTGCTACATCCCCAGCAGCGTCAGCAGCATCGTGACCTGGTTAGGATACGTCAACAGTGCCCTCAACCCGATTATCTACACCGTCTTCAACACAGAGTTCAGGAAGTTCTTCCGGAAGTTCTTGCCGACTCTGCCCAACTGCTGCTAGCCTGAACATGCTCTCTGCTAACGGTTTATGAACAAAACAAGCCGAAAAGTATAAGTGAACCAGACAAATAATGCTTACATGTAAATATAGCATGAAACAAATGTATGGTTATAATAAGATGTTTGCTGCCATTACGTTTTTATTTTATGGTTTAATTTCAAATGTTTATAAGCAAACAAGATAAATTTGCATAAATGCATGAATTAATCGTACATAAACTGTGGGATTTCATTAAATTAAAACAGATTATTTTGGGATCATTCTTATCGTGTGTGTACACCAAAAGCGAAGTGAATATTCACACTGTGTTAATTAATCTAGATTACCTTTGCATTTTTCGCGTCACTTGTGTGAATAAAAAAAAATAATTAAAAAAATCACTCATGCTCTCTATTTTCAGTTACAATAAGCGTGTCAACAAGCTCTTCTTCACTGATTGGCTTGCGTGGCAATACGTCATACGCTAATTTTCCTGTTCAAATAAAAAAATTCTACTTACGCGAAGGGCACGATTGCGCATATTCACTACATTCGCGTACCCAATTTGTGTAATTTGCGCCGCCCAGCAAGAATTTGCTATTCAGATCTTTTCATTGACTTTGAATGTAATTGCACATTTGAACAAATTAGCTTTTGCTGAGCACACACCATTATAATGACAGTGTTTAATTAAATTTCTTTGTAAAAAAAAAATTCTTGAAAATTGTTAATCATTTAACATAAATTGTGGCGTTCTTCATACATAATTTGCATGTAAATAGTTCAGAAAAACTAGTGCTTACATACATTTTTACAATCATTAAATGCATGCATGTAATTGAAATGCACGTAAATTGTTTGTACAAATCATTCTTAAATGGACTGGACTACTACAATGTTTACATTTGAGAACAGTGAAGAAACATCAAGTAATGCAAAAATACATAGACAATGTTGAAATTTTGAAAAAGAAAAGAAAGATCTTGTTTCTGAGGTGTTGTTATCGATTCTGACAGTTTAAGTAAAAATGCCTTTATGAACAATTTCAAATATTTAATTCGGTTTGTGTTTTATAAACGAGGCGCAGTTTATGCTTTGAAGCTTCTATGACAGGAGTGTCTGTGGAACGGTCTGCCATCTACAGTGACCTCGCTTTGCCATTACTGTTCTCATGTGATACACGAAGAAGCTCGTCCTGCGGCCCATAAGACTACAAGTCAAAGACGCTCATTTGACTCTCATCTGAGAAAATAAATGTTTTCCACAGAAAAGAACTACTTTGCGCTGATGTCCAAAAGACATAAAAAAGACCATGACTATGAGCATTACTAAAGAAGAATGTTGAAAAAACAAACAGAATAACATCAAGTTTATTAATGCTGACGTGGACAACTTTTGAGACAATAACTGAAGTGAATCAGCAAACTACATGAATGAATATCCAATGTGGATATCAAAACTAAATCAATGCAATCAAAATCGGTGAATCTGCAAACAGAAACTGATTCAGGACGTTTTTGTATAATTCTGAAGAACTTTACTGTCAACTTGTTTGAATGCTGGGGTAAATAAATGTAGGTTAGATTTTCGCTGGCAATTGTTTTCATGCCTTTCCTGTTATTTGTACTCTTCAGGTCAAACAGTGTAAATTAAAATCTGAGTAAACCCGGTTAAATAATGTCTTTATACACTGGAAGTCCGTGGTTTGAGTTCTGCGAATATGGTATTAGAATGTTAAAGCAATATTTAGCATTTGTTTTCTTTGGATTTTAATTATTGATTTCACTGCTGAGGCCACATTGTAAATAGTATGTTTACTGCTTTTGATAAATTTAAGAAATATTTTTAAAATACATCTGAGAGTTGATCATAGAATAGATCAGCTTAATGGGCCATCAATATATTCCCTATATATAACTTGAACATCAAAATATCTTAATTTGTGTCCAGACATGAGGTTTGGAACGACATGAGGATGAGTAATTGATATCATTTTATGATATAATTTTCATTTTTGGGTGAACTATCCCAATGATTGATTTGTTTTTTTTTTACAAACTACTTCACAAGATGTTAAAGAGTATAAAGAAAGTGTTATGGACTGTGCTGTGTATTAATTTTATGTTTTTATCAGCTGTTTGGACTCTCATTCTGACGGCACCCATTCACTGCAGAGCATCCATTGGTGAGCAAGTAATGCAATGCTACATTTCTCCAAATCTCTTCAGCAAATTTTCATTATCGGGCAAACGATTTCTTTATTGAAGGCATGACCAAGAGAAAACAAGACAGTTAGCAATTACCTGGACGTGCATTATAAAAGCAAACTATTCCATTAGTATTAATTATTTACAGTCTCTCAGATTTGGATAATGTGATTTTCTCCCACATGCTGATTTTGATAAAATGTCATCATCCTCCCCAGTCACCTGTCTGTTTCCTCCCTCGTTCTTTATGCGAAGTTGTTTCTTTTTTTTTTACTCCAAAAACATTCAAATGTAAGTTCCTGTAATGTAAAGCTGAGAGTGATATCAAGGTCAAACGGAGATGGTGACATGATGTGTCCTTCAGTGACGCAGGGGGGCGAATGTATTTCCTGATGCTTTTAATATGAGACATGTCCAAACCTCTTATGCTCAGAAAACCACAGCGGCAGAAGCATCCTGTCCGGGTTCATTCCACCCACTTTCTCCTCAATCAAAAAAGACGGAGACCTGTCAAACAACACCAGAGACAGCTAAAAAACATCGAGCCGTCTGAGAATGAGCAAAACATAGGCTTAAATGCAGCATATGGAGCAACAGAGAACCTCTAGATACGCTCTCAAAGCCCAGGAGGTCTCCGGCAAGCATTTACACGTTTGTCTCTTATGTTTCTCAGTGGTAAAAATAGTCACAAATGAGTCAGCAGTTGACGTACGGCAAGAGTATTGAGTTATATAATAAATATGAACGGCAGCTCAGATTATTTAATGGGAATTTGCCCATATTGTGCTCTTTGACTACTGTATTGGTAAAATGGAGCACAGTGTGAAACTCTAGAAAAGAAAAGTGAGTTGCCCACAATCCTCTGAGGTTGTTCAATTGATGCAAATATCAAGTCTAAATGCTTTCAAAATTCCTGAAGGTTTGTCTATGAAAAGGTTAAATTACCTGTTTTCTTGAAGGATGAATGGCCTTCCTCTCATAAGTTCCACTCCAGGGTCACCACAGCTTTCCAAAAATAAACTTTACACACAGAATCAGCTTTCAAGGAGAAAAGCAGCAGCATCTCCTTATTACCATTACTTACATGGAAATGTCAGAAGAAAAAGCTTAAATGTCAGAGCTCACCACTTTGACAGCGCCTCATGTTTCGAGAATAACCCCCGTTTTTTCGAGTTCTCCTGCTGAGGTGTATTATTTAAAGACCTGATCACTTTGAATGAACATTGTGTTAACATTACTGGAAGAACATTCATGACTTTAGAGAACCTTGCCAGAACTTTAAACCCTTTTCAGACAATTCCCGAGAGCTGTCAGCTAAAATGTTGTCCAAATCCTGTTTTTCCTGATGAAACCTCACCTGCCGTTTCAGTTGACATGAAAAATCTAATTCCATGTGAATACAGTTTATGATTGCAATATTATATTTTCACCTTCTTTCAAGCAATAAGGTACACACACACACACACACACACACAGGTGCTTCTCAATAAATTAGAATGTCGAGGAAAAGTTAATTTATTTCAGTAATTCAACTCAAATTGTTAAACTACTGTATTAAATAAATTCAGTGCACACAGACTGAAGTAGTTTAAGTCTTAGGTACTTTTAATTGGGATGATTTTGCCACACATTTAACATAAACCCACCAATCTCAACAAATTAGAATACTTCTTAAAACCAATAAATAAATAAATAAATACAAAAATGTAGTGAATTGTTTGCCTTCTGGAAAATATGTTCATTTACCGTGCATGTACTCAATACTTGGTAGGGGCTCCTTTTGCTTTAATTACTGTCTCAATTCAGCGTGGCATTGAGGTGATCAGTTTGTGGCTCTGCTGAGGTGGTCTGGAAGCCCAGGTTTCTTTGACAGTGGCCTTCAGCTCATCTGCATTGTTTGCTCTCTTGTTTCAGTCAAGCACACCATGGTCATTTAACCAACTTTTGGTGCTTTTGGCAGTGTGGGCAGGTGCCAAATCCTGCTGGAAAATGAAATCAGCATCTTCAAAAAACTGGTCAGCAGAAGGAAGCATGAATTGTTATCCAAAATTACTTGGTAAACTGGTGCAGTGACTTTGGTTTTCAAAAAACACAATGGACCAACACCAGCAGATGACATTGCACCCCACATCCTCACAGACTGTGGAGACTTCACACTGGACTTCAAGCAACTTGGGCTATGAGCTTCTCCACCCTTCCTCCAGACTCTAGGACCTTGGTTTCCAAATGAAATACAAAACTTGCTCCCATCTGAAAAAAGGGACTTTGGACCACTGGGCAACAGTCCAGTTCTTCTTCTCTTTAGCATAGGTAAAATGCCTCTGACGTTGTCTGGGGTTCAGGAGTGGCTTAACAAGAGGAGTACAACAACGGTAGCCAAATTCCTTTACACGTCTGTGTGTGGTGGCTCTTGATGCCTTGACCCCACCCTCAGTCCATTCCTTGTGAAGTTCACTCAAATTCTTGAATCCAGTTTGCTTGACAATCCTCACAAACTTTCTGTTAACATGCTTGGATACAGCACTCTGTGAACAGCCAGCTTCTTTGGCAATGAATGTTTGTGGCTTAAGGCTGGTTCACACGGCAGGATAATTAGGCCGATTTTAGCCCCGATTCACCCCTTCCGACAATCTTAGGATGCTCCGATTATCGTAAAATAATCTGATCAAATATTCCTGCCGTGTGTGGTGTGTTAAGACCGCTCTCCTCTGCTAGGAAGAACGTCGGGACCGCTCCGATCTCAAATCGGGGATATCCAACATGTTGGATTTATTTTGCCCGATTTCTTCTCGTGTGTGGTGTCCCCCGAGGACAAACAATCACGCAGCCTGTGGACTGTGGCGTGTAGCCAATCAGAAAGTGAGGTGACGAGGCGGTGAGGAAGTAAGTACCGGGAAACGAAATCAAGACAGCCGGTGTATATAATATAACAAATACAAATAAAGTCGATGGGCATAACTACATCCACAACTGCAGTCCACCAGAGTACATGGAAACGAATATATGAACGTTTATTTCAACGATTAATCTGTGTAGTATGTAACAACATTTCTATGAGATAAAACAACAACTTTCCTCCATATCATGATGTAGCAAGTATAACGTTAGTCCATGCTCGCGTTGTCTCCACCTCTTTGACCATCGCCTTTTCTTGTTTTTCTTATGTTTTTTTTTCCGTTAAAAACTAAGCACAAACTACGGCCACTGCGTCCTCTTCGTCCGCCATGATTGTTTACTCTGAAGTCACGTTTGATCTCGAGGGATTTTGCGAGATTTCCCGTCTTACCTGGGAATTCTCGGGAGTCAAATCGGTTCGTGTGTGATGTGTTGATATTGCTGTGTGGCTGCACACCACACACTGAACGACCAAAACTGTTAGACCCGTGATTTTTTTATCGCCGTGTGTGGGGTCTCTCAGGTTTGGAAAATCGGCCGACAATTTTTAAATCGTCCCGTGTGAACCAGGCCTTACCCTCCTTGTTAAGGGTGTCAATGATTGTCAGAGACCATTTTGAAGGCTCAGGAGACCTTTGCAGGTGTTTTGAGTTGATTGGCTGATTTGCATGTCATCATATTCTAATTGGTTGAGACAGTGAATTGGTGGGGTTTTGTTAAATGTGAGCCAAAATCATCACAATTAAAACAACCAAAGACAAACTACTTCAGTCTGTGTGCACTGAATTTATTTAATACAGGAGTTTCACAATTTGAGTTGAATTACTGAAATAAATGAACTTTTCCTCGGCATTATAATTTATTGAGAAGTACCTGTATACTCTCAGAATAGTGATATATACCGTATGATCTTTCAAACAACAGTAAATCAGCCAAGGGTGCTCCACAGATCAGAATCAGACCTCTTAAATGGGTCGCATTATAAGACGTCAGTCGAAGGAAGTGAAAGTTCATTGCAGTAGGAAAACTCACTTAACTTTCAGTGTATAAAAGGACATTAATTGAAAATGAGCTACATTACAAAATAAAAGAAAATTAGTGGATTACATTAATATTAACATATGACCACCTACAGTGCATTTCTTAGTAACCCAATCACAGTGAGCTAATAAAAAGGAAGTATGAAACATATTTCCGCTGATTAGAGTGACTACAGTTTAATTTAACAGGATGTCTAATCATATCAGTCTGATTTTAACAGTTTGTTTGCTGAATGTTTGATGAATGTCACATTTAAGGCAGTTTTGTTTTAGAGGCTGATGTTGGCTTATGAATACTCATTTCACATGCAAAGCTCATTTGCATATAAAGGTCATTCAGCTACGTTAGCAAAATGGCCTGTTCAGAAATAGAGTGGAAAGCAGTAATGAAAAGTTAAATTATGACCGAGTGGATAGTAAGTAAGATAGTAAGACTTCTTTAGGTGAACAACAGGGAATTTAAATGTGAAATCTGGTGAGGTTTCTTTCATTTGACTGTTGTGAGTTAGCACATTAGCATTTATGTAACTTTAGTTCTGGATTATTTCGCATGGGTCAGCTTTGTTCTGTGTTTGGTGGTTCACAAAAAAAATAAAAAAAATAATAATAAAAAAACAGCTAATCTCTAAGTGTCATATCCATTAAAAAAGGTTATCATATGTGTGTCCTCAAATCCAAAATCCATTGAATAAAGACGCATGAAAGAACTCAAAGCTAAACACATTTATTTTTTTGTTTTGAAAACACTGTAAAAATGTAATCCTTCATTAGAATTATTTTCTGAAAATACATTACTGTCCAATTACAGAAGTAATTCAAAATCCACTTCTGTCATTTACTCAACTTCATGGTGTTCCAGACCTGTTTGACTGACTTTTGCTTGTAGGACACAAAATAATAAGTTTTGTTATTTTATTATAAAGAGTTTACCCATTCTTTGCACTCCGATTTCAATTTGTAATATTTGCACAAAACAAGACGTTAATGTGAAAAATATAAAATAAATACTAAGCATGAATGACATTCATAAGGAAGTAACCATTGTGGGTAAAAAAAAATCTGAGTTGTGAGATATAAACTCCGATTTCTGACTTTTTTCCTCACAATTCTGACTTCACATCTCACAGTTCAGTTTTTTGTTTCTGTCATGTGATAATAAATCTCACAATTCTTAAAAAAAAAAAAAAAAAAAAAAAAATTTTTCCCCTTCATGGTTAAAAACAGGTAATAGCAATTACAAGTTTATGTCACATTCTGAATTTCTCCTCAGAATTTGAGAGAAAAATCGGAATTTTGAGAAAAAAACTCAAAGAATTGTAAGACATAATTTATAAATCGCAATTACCCATTTCATTTTATTTTTCTTGTGGCGCAAACAAGCTTTTATAGATTTGAGACATTATCTTACATTTCAGGTCATGTGTATTACTTCTGTGTTTTCATTTTTCCTTTTAGGAGCTTAAAAACGGTTCATTTTACGGAAATTGTGAGCCTGTACACAACGCATTGTGTTCAAAATGTCATACAGTCTTGGAAAAACATAAGGATGAGTAAAATGATTTTTGGGGAACTACCACTTTAAGGATCATATTCACATATCAAATCCATAGAGAGAGAGTGAAACCGCTCAAATAGTACAGAAAGTACAGACATCATCCATGTATGCCCTATATGTCACAGTGTGTAATGGGCTGCTACACCGAGGCTTTATAGTTAAACTAAAACACATTAACGGAAGTGAACACCCGTCTAAACCTCATACGTCTCAGTCCTAGGCCTTCCCTTTCTCCACCTCCACACCGGCCATCTGAGCGTCTTCCTGAATGCTGAGCGTCGTGCCCGAGGGACAGCAGCTCAGCTGATGCTCCTTCCAGTCCTGCAGAGAGACGGATCCAGAAATAAAGAGGCTGTAGCCGCTGTGATGTGATGGTGACCGCTAGGGCTGGACTCACCTTCCGCTGACAGAAGCCAGAGCAGTAATGGACTTTATGGCAGCCCGCACACTCACTGGACGCCTCTCGACCGCAGTTCACACATGTGTGCTGGAGCACAGAACAAACATACTAGTGTCACTATTAAGAGAATTAATCTATCTATCTATCTATCTATCTATCTATCTATCTATCTATCTATCTATCTATCTATCCTATAAACAAAAACAAAAAAACTATTCTAGTTATAAGATTAATTAGTCATATAAATTTCTTTGAATTCTACTTGCATTCAAATATTAATAGCAAAAACAGTTTAAATTGGAATTTAAAAAGCATTGCAAAAAACACAACTCCATTTTAAAATCATGTTTTTTCATTGTGCATTCCAATTAATCTCAATCAAACTGCAGTTGGGTTATTTTGCTTGAGAAACAACAACAACAAAAAAATCCAGAAAACAAAGTTTCAGTTTTTGCAAATAAACTCTTCATATTATATATATGAATAAATACTATTTCGTAATATTAAAATTATTATCATATGCATTCATCATTTTTAGGCCTAAAATGTTGTGACAACTATTAATATACTTAAGAAATTTATGTTGTCAAAAACATTGTGAGTACGAGTAAAAACAGTGTGAATATCAAAGCACATATCTCCTGCCAAGAGCAGCCTGGACATTCTGCAAAATCTTCTCTTTAGTGTTCAATAGAGAAAGAGTGAGTAAATAGAAGGTTCGTTTTGGCCTCCACACAGACTAGCATTTCAAACAAGCAAAGACTCCGGGATCTTTTGGCGTTTTCCCCTGGAGCATCTGTTCTCAGCTGCAGATTCTGATAGTCCTGCTTCACTCTCTCTCTCTCTGTCACATCTGAAGCGAAGCACAGCGGGTGATGGTGTGTGACGGTCAGTGTTTCTACACCACCCGTCCGGCCTGATCGCCACACACACATCTGAGAACGCCAACTACATCAGCAGATCCCCACACGAGCCACATTATAAACCTCAGAGCTCTGCTCCATTACTCTGACGAGCCACGTTTATATATTTAATGCTCTCGCAGATCTGTTGCTAAGAATAAACTACCCACAGTTAAACTAATATTACTTGGTTAAAATAATATTGTTTTGATTTATATTAATAAGTAAATGCAATAAACCATTTCTGAACAACTGAAAACTGAAATTGAAAGCAAAACTTAGCCGGTGTTACTATAAACCTAAAACCTTAGCAAGTAATAATAAGTTTGAATACTTTAATAAGTACTATTAAAAACTACTAAAATAAATAAATAAATAAATACATAAATAAATAAATAAATAAATAAATAATATTAAAATATAGTCAAATTCTAAATATGAATAAAAAGTATAATAGTATATTTAATGGGAACAAAATAAGATGGATATGATAACAGAGAGAGATTTACCTGGATGATAATTTGAGTGATTTTCCCCATGGGTTCTTCACTGAGCGACAGCTGACTCTGAAAGGACTGAGAGACAAAAACATGAATATGTGATGCTTCTTATAGGAGTCAGAAAATAAACTTCTCCCCATTGGTACACTTCATTTTTTGAATTCAGTTATTGTTGACTTAATTTCCCAAATAAAGTCCCTGTGCACTATTTTATGACTTTAAACTCAACTCTTACTTTTTCCAAGTAAGTTATTAACATAAATATACTGTATGTATTTAATCACATATGTGAGCATGGACCTCAAAACCAGTCACAAGTTAATATTTTTCAAAATTGAGATGTATACATAATCTAAATAAATGGCTAAAGAAATAAGTTTGTTATGATTGGACAATATGTGGTTGAGATACAACTATTTGAAAATCTGGGATATGAGGGTGCAAAAAAATATAAATATTGAGAAAATCACCGTTAAAGTTGTCCAAATGAATTCTTAGCAAAGCATATTACTAATCAAAAATTAAGTTTTGATATATTTATGGTAGGAAATTTACAAAATATCTTCATGGAACATGATCTTTACTTAATAGCGTAATGATTTTTGGCATAAAGGAAAAATCTATAATTTTCACCCATACAATGTTTTTTTTGTCCATTGCTACAAATATACCCCAGAGACTTAAGACTGATCTTGTGCTCCAGGGTCACATTTTATTCATCTTTGCTGCTGACTTTCAATGATCCGATTTAACCATATTAATAAGCAAAAAATGACTTTAGATGAACATGACATTTGTGTTTCTTTTCTTTTTTTTTTGTTTTGCTGAAGAGTGTTGACTTTTCTTCTCCAGCATCCTATGATTCTTGCAATCCAAAATAGCTGAGGCTCATTCATTTGACTTTTAGTGCGAAAGTGCTTTTACATTTGCCGAAAACTGAATTTTTTAAAAACTGAACAAACAAACCCAGTCCAGATGAGAAAATGTAACACGAAAGTAACGTAATGCATTACTTTCCATAAATGCAATTAGTTATTTTATCATTTTTTATTTTTTTTTAGGGAGTAACGCAATATTGTAATGCATTACTTTTAAAAGTAACTTTGCCCAACACTGACCTGAGACCAGTTTTGTGGTTGTAATTGTTTGTATGAAGTATTTCTGTCACCTCTTTTCTGATGCTGCTGTTTTTCTCGGGGCTGATGGGGGCATGCGCTCCGCTCTGACTGCTTTGTTTGGCCTGTGCGATGAGGACTTTGAGTTGCTGTGCGTTGTTGAGCAGCGTGTTGGCCATTTCCTCCAGATAAAGCCAGGTGCGCTGCTCGGCCGTCTCCAGCCCGTTCGTGAGCGGCCCGGATGGAGAGGGTTTAGACTGCACCACTGCCAGCGCTGGAAGGCTGGTGAACACTGAGGAGAAACACACTCGAGATGAAGCCTAACCTGCGTCTCCTGAGTGATGAAAGACCTCTGTGTGACTAAATGTCCTCTGGGATGTGATTTTGTAAAGGTACAACCTTGACTAGCACATTTACAGTCCGTCCTCATCTGATCTCCCTTTAACCCTGACCCACATTTCTTTTTTTTTCTTTCTAAAAAAGACCAGGTCCGAACAGACAGGAGAGGACACTCTCAGTCAGGACTCGCCCCAGACAAACAAAATTTCATGTTTCTCTCGCTTGAATCTCAATGCCGTCTAGGAAAAACAGCTGATCTCATTTGTGTTTCTTTGTCTTCAGGATGAAACATATGTGAACGTGCCTCAAAACACGGACTCTGAGCCTCTGGCTGTATAGTCCAACAGCAGTCTGTGTGTTTCAGCTCAAACATTTCCCATAATTCAACACTTCTGATATGTCCTTCTGTTAGTAAATTCACTTTATCCCATTATTTCTGAGATAAGCGCATCTGTTTTTAACACAAACATGGCTTCTATCTGACAAAACATACTTGGGTATTCATACTAGGGAACTCACAGAACGAAAAGGTTATGAGCAAGAATATAAAATGTAGCTTTTTATTTTTTGGCCTTTTTGTCACTTTTATTAATAGGGAGGGTGGAATAATGAGAAGAAGAGGGCAAAACTGAATCGTGAAATGCCACAGAGTTTCCACATTTTACCAGTAGCTCCCCAGTAATTTGTGATTAGGATGATGGTTATAAAATCTATTTTAGAGATATTTAAGATATGTGTGTCAAGTCAAGAATAATTATTTAAATGTTATTTTTACATGCAAGTAAAGAATCACTTAAACTATGCTACACCATAAGCAATCTCGCCAGGGTTTTTACAGATACTAATGGTAAAAAACTAAAAAACTTTCTTTTTGCACTTGAAGTGAAATAAACATGAACTGAAATAAAATAGGAAATAGGTATATATTGCTAAAATATTAAAATATATTTTTTAATTTGATAAGCTAAAATAAAAATTGAACTAAAAATCAAGTATATATATACACACACACACACACACACACACACACAGACACACACACCATCATTTAGACAGACTCGTATAATGCCACTACTTACCTTTCATTGCAAAAACACTTGAAAGAGCTGTGTTCAACCAAGTTTCTGTCTTTCTCACACAAAACAATCTTCTTCACAGCTACCAATCTGGCTTCAGAAGTGGACATTCAACCAAGACTGCCTTGCTCTCAGTTGTTAAAGCCCCAAGACTGGCAAGAGCTGAATTCAAATCTTCAGTACTTATCCTGCTTGATCTGTCCTCTGCTTTTGACACGGTTAAAAACCAGATCCTCCTATCAACCCTACTGGCAAAAGGCATCTCAGGAACCACACTTCAATGGTTTGAGTCTTACCTATCAGATAGGTCCTTCAAAGTATCTTGGAGAGGTGAGTTGTCCAAGTCACAACATCTAACTACTGGGGTACCTCAGGGCTCAGTTCTTGGACCACTTCTCTTCTCAGTCTACATGGCATCATTAGGTTCTGTCATTCAGAAACATGGCTTTTCATACCACTGCTATGCTGATGACACTTAACTCTACCTCTCATTCCACCCTGATGATCCGACGGTACCTATTCGCATCTCAGCTTGTCTAACAGACATTTGTTGCTGGATGAAGCACCGTCAACTTCAACTCAACCTTGCCAGGACAGAACTGCTTGTGGTTCCTGCAAACCCATCGTTTCATCACAATTTCCCCATCAAGTTAGGCACATCAACCCTAACTCCTGCACCACAGCTCAATGTGTCTGAGCATGTGTATCAACCACTAGGCCACTGGTCCTACATCAATACTTTGGAGGTGTGAGAATATGCACCCATTTTCCTGTGGCAGAAATAAATTTTCTCTGTAATATTATGGTCCAGGGCTGTGGACACACTTGTTTTATGGTTATTTTTACGAATCAGTCCAAGCGAGTCAAGGTCAGGATGCTTTAAAAGAGAAGTGCTGAAGCATTTCGGACACACACAGCCTGACAGAGATACAAAGAAGGACAGACGGCTGATTTCCCGAGACACAGAGCACAGTGGTGGATCAGACACACAGAGCCGCTTTCAATCAGGGGTCACGCTCCCTGGAGCGAAACATCTACACTGGACCACTGCCCTCAACTTCAGAAATCAACCCTCAGACAGAAGTCAAACCATGATCCTTTCTCTCGAAAAGAGGGAAGACAAGAACAGAAAGACTTTGAAAGGTGGATTTAAAGCAATGTATGGATCACTGGTTGTGTCAGTAAACAAAAATAACTATTTTGTTAATATTTTGGTAATTTTGTACTTGAATAGTTCACCCCAGAATGTCAAAAATCTCAATCCATTCAAGATGTAGATGAGTTCTTCATCAGATTTGGAGAATTGTAGCATTGCATCACTTGTTCACCAATGGATGCTCTGCAGTGAATGGGTGCCGTCAGAATGAAAGTCCAAACAGCTGATAAAAACACCACAATAATCCACACCACAGTCCATCAGTTAATGTCTTGTGAAGAGGAAAAACATGTTTGTAAGAAACAAATCCATCAATAGATACCATCATTATACTATAAAAAATATGAATAGTATTTTAAATGGATGCAGCAGTTTAATGTTAAAACGCATAAATGATAGATTTGTTTTTTTTTTTTTACAAACATGCAGCTTTTCACATCACAAGACTTTAATTGATGAATCACTGGTTCACAGACGTTCAAATGTCCCGCCATCTGCTCACAGGATGGCTTCAAACGGTCCAAACGTGACCCATATGAGGACAGACCCGATGCGCCCTCTGTCCTACAAACATGCCATTGAACAGAAGTCACCCTCAACTGGACAGGGTACAGAAACACAGAACAACTCATTATCAGAGTCTCACGCTGAGCTCCAAACGGCCTCCGTCTCACACAAAGGCACTAAAAATAACAGCCCTTTTTGTTTCCAGCCAAAAACGAGCCAGAAAGAGGCCAATCCTGTGCTTCAGAGGGAGAGAGAGTCTCAACCTCAGACGGCACGATCACAGACCAGTCAATGACCCCCTGATGCAAACTACACACAAAGAAACGCAAGAGCTTTAATCCGATTGGCTGTTTTTACTCATCCAGTTATCATACACAGTGGGACACAGTATTCCTCGCAGTCTGCTCTGTTCTATACTGCACATTTTGGCAAGTGTAGTGAATATACAGATTAAATTCATACAGCAAGCCATCATACAGTTCGTCTGTAGTGTTTGTGAAGGCAGCACTCACTGGTTGTGTTGGTGAAGACGTCCGCAGGCGCTGGGCTGTCCCCTGTCTCTCCTGACGGCGTTCGGTCAAAGGTCAGCGTTCCTGATGTGGTGATCTGTCCGGACGGAGTCACTGTAACTGAGAGCAGACAGACAGAATCACACCTGAGAGTCAGAACCACTGACAGAAATAAAGATACAGATCTCCGGAGGCTGTAATAATACGATTATTAAATAATACTTACACACAAAAAATTATATAATACACATTTGTATATTTATATGATTCATTTTCATTATTTCACAACATATTTTAATTGATATTATTTATTCTTTTGCATAAACTTTAACATATTATTAATATTTCATTGAAATATTGCTTGATTCAAATAAATTAAATACATGAAATCAATCACAAAATGATTATTAAAAATACAAAATAAAATAATAATAAAAAAGCAAATATTATCTGCATCTAACTGAAATACAATATTCAATTAATGATAATTGAAATATATATATATTTCAGCCAGATAAAGAAAAGGATACATTTTGCATATGAATGTATGTGTGTGTGTGTGTGTGTGTGTGTGTATGCGACATTGGACCACAAAACCAGTCTTAAGTGTCAAAATTAAGATGTATACATCATATGAAGCTGAATAAATAAGCTTTTCACTGATGTATGGTTTATTATGATCAGACAATATTTGTCTGAGATACAACTATTTGAAAATCTGGAATCTGAGGGAGCAAAAAAATCTAAATATTGAGAAAATCATTAAAGTTGTGCAAATGAAGTTCTCAGCGAATGCATATTACTAATCAAAAAATAAGTTCTGATATATTTACAGTAGGAAATGTACAAAATATCTTAATGGAACATGATCTTTACTTAATATCCTAATGATTTTTGTCATAAAAGAAAAATCTATAGTATTTGTGCTCCAGGGTCACAGATATATAAAGAAAGAGCGAGCAAGAGAGAATAGAGATGTATATGTACATATTTTATATTACATCAACGCCAGCTTGTGATGCTGTTAGTTGTTAGTAGAGTCTATTCTGAATAACTCATGGTAAGTAAATTAAGAAATTAAGCCACTTTATTTTCATTTAGCTGCAAAATGATTTTTTTTCTTAACTACATCAGAATCTGTTCACAGGAGACATGGTTTAGATGGATGTTATTACCAGGTTAATCAGAGTTTGACTGGATGTTAATATTAGGAATAAACATACAGAGGAACATTAGGGATCTTACATGTTGCTCCAGGACCCAGGGTGATGTTCTTTGGAGACTGAACTTCCCTCTTCTCCGGAGAAGCTGCGTGCTCGCTGTCCTTCTTCTTTCTTTATAAGGGACGAACAGTCTGACGGGGCCCGTCTGCAGGGCACCAGAATCCAGAATTAGTCTCTAGAGCAACATGGCATCACGACTGAGACTTCAGACATTACTCATTACCATCGAGATGTTCTCTCCTCCGAAAGATCCCTCCTTCGTACACTGGAGAAGAAACGTTCTGTTATACAAGCAAGACTTTTTCACTTAAGATTGTCAAAAAAAGACTCACAGATGCACTGATTCACATGCAACATGCTTACACTGTATATACATATATTTTGCAGAATATTAATATTTACTTATATTTATTAAATCTATATTATTATTATTATTAGTTTACTGTTTTATAATAATATTAATATGACAATACAATTGAAATAAATAAAATAAACATTCATATATCTGTATAATTGAATTTCACTATGATTTAGACACAACCATAACTTTTGTTTTAATTTTCTTTCATAGTATATATTTTTATTTTAACATAACATTTATTAATATATTGCTAGTTTGAATATTTTTGTTTTGTTTTTAATATTTAACTTTATGACTTTATATTATTGTATAATAATAATAATAATACTTATATAACAACTTAAGTATTATATCATGATCATCTATAATATAATTAATATATAAATGTATAGTTTCACTCAAAAACATTTACTGTGGTTTTTCATTTAATTTCATAATACATATTTTTATTCAGATTTTCATATTAATATTTATTTATAAATATACATCATTGAAATAAATATTTATGATTTTTATATAATCAATATTTATCTATTTATTTTATATCACTCTAATGATAATTTGGCCCTGTTTTGTAAATCTGGCCATTACTATACTGAACAAATTATGAACGCAACACTTTTGTTTATGTACTCATTTTTCATGAGCTGAACACAAAGATCAAAGACTTTTTCTATGGACACAAAAGGCCTATTTTTCTCAAATATTGTTCCCAAATCTGTCTAAAACTGTGTTAGTGAGCACTTCTACTTTGCAGAGATAATCCATCCACCTCACAGGTGTGTATCAAGATGCTGATTAGACAGCATGATTATTACACAGGTGTGTCTTAGGCTGGACACAATAAAAGGCCACGCTAAAATGTGTAATTTAGACACAACCATTATTTTTCTATTTATTACTTTATTTAGTATATTAGTATAGTATTTTTAAATTAACATTCTTGTTTGATTTGTATTTATTATTTCATTTCAGTTGTCATTTTCTTAAAAATATATATTTTTTCTAGGGCCGGGACTTTAACGCGTTAATTGAGATTAATTAATTACACAAAAAATAACACGTTAACTAAGATTAATTAATTACAGAAAAAAAATTCCCGCATTTTTAATAACTTATTTTTGCACCGCGGAACGTTTCTCACTGGATGAGTTTCGGCGGGACCGATTATACTGAAGCACTAACTAGCGTTCGCATATCACCGCAGCACACATCGAGCCTCAAGTATCACCTCAACGCAAAACATATAGCAGCTAGCGTGGACTTTACACTTTATGTTGAACTATGTATTATTTTGTTGGTGCAACAGTTTATGTTGAACTCTTTATTGTTTTGGCCAAGGTTATTGAGAGTTGGACTTAGTATGTTATGGCCTCTGAAGCAACAGAGAGATGTTTTCTAATAGTCAGTGTTTCCAATGTTCTGAATGTAATTGACAGTATTGTGTTTTACTTAAAAAACTCTTTACAGAACGTTCCAGCACCTATAAGCTTCCTGAATTTCTGAAATGTACTATTTCTAAATTGTTTCTAAATATGCTATTGCTACACTTCATGGCAAAAATTGCACTGGTCTGCTAGACTTGGTTGAACAAAAATAAACAATATTTTGTTGCTTAAGCTTATGTATTCAGTCATTATTCAATGGTATACTATAAATCCATGTGAAAAAAAATTACTTCTCACTGTTCTCAGGTCAAATATTTATATGCGATTAATTTCGATTAATTAATTACAAAGCCTCTAATTAATTAGATTAATTTTTTTAATCGAGTCCCGGCCCTAATTTTTTCATCTTTACTCTTGAGTATGTGAAAACCCAGGTCAGTGGTAGGATTATGATTATAATAATGAGATTGAGTCACCATGTCACTCAGTGTTGACACATCGTCACAGCAGGCCGCACACGTACAGGACGCTGCATGAGGGTTCAGGATACGCTCCTGTCAAAACACACACACGCACACACACTTCAGTTAAACACGACACCAGGTGTGGGCTGTTCTGTGAGCTGTGTATATCTGTGCATATTCATATATGATGATATGTGTGTGTGTGTGTGTGGCCTCCAACGGCCGGTCTGACCTGAATGAGACACTGTAGAGGTCGGCCAGCGTAGCGGATGCTTCTCTTCCAGTCTTTGCTGCTCGCTCTCCCTGACATACCCTCGAACTCAGTCGGGGTGTACCAGTTGTTGTTGTGTTTGATACAGTGCCCTTTTCCCCCTGAGGTCAAAGGTTAAAGATCAGTCACTGGCTGTGTCCAGATTCCTATATTATGCATCCCTAATAATCACGAGTGTGTCTTAAATCATGCTACATAGAAAACAGTACGCCAAAGCTACCCAAATAGTATACCATTTTCCAGTGGATTTCAAAAGTTATGTGAGTTAATAAAACACAACTGTTAATCGTTAGATCAGCTCAGGTCAATTAAATAATTTCAACAGATACATCATTTTAAAAACATGTATTAGTCAGGGTTGAAATAAACAATAACTGAGATTAATAAATGGTTTACTAATGCAGCTAGTGCAACTAATGTTAACAAATGGAATCATATTATAAAGTGTTACCTTATTTTTGTCATACTTTCATGGCATCATCATCATCTATTGAATTAATAAACTTAAAATTAATTATTTGAGGTGTATGATTAATTTAAAACCTGCTGTGAGAACTTTACCTGCAGTTTTTTGTTTTTATTTACTATTGTGATATCTCACTGCTAAATAAAATAATAATCATAATATTAATAAGTAGTTAGGAGATAATTTTTTTTAATACATTTTTTAAATAAATTAATAATAATTTTAAATGTTCAAAAATATAGCAGCATTGTAATTTTTGTTGTACTTTAAATTTAAATTATAATTATTTTATTAAATAAAATTTTAAGTGAAATATTACAATAGCAGTACACCTTATTTTTTATTTGCTCATTTTTTTTATTTATTCTGAAAGAATAATAACTACAATAATTATCATTACTATTATTTTATAGTCATATTCATAGAGAATAACAAATCCTGAGCAAACCGTGCAGCCCTACAGACAAGCACAGAAAACAAACATTATTTGAGTGTGTTTAAAAACCGCAAATATAAGCATACAAATGATGATGCAGCCTTTGTTACTGTAAATACTGTCCTGCTAGCTTCTGAACCCTGCACCTGCACACTTCCTGAGAGGTTTTCAAACAGGTCCTGGACACACAGCTGAATTAGTTTCATCAGTCAGCCGAGTGCCGCCCTCTTGTGCCGGCTGTGTACCTGAGCCCAGTCTGTTTTTGTACAGGATCCCGCTGGTGTTCCTGCAGCGGACCGGAAGCTCGTTGTCATAAACCGACGGATCCCAGTTGTACTTGGAGACGTGTCCAGACATCAGAGGGGTGCTCGGGGTCTGAGGGCCTGAGAGGGAAGAACAGACACATGTAGAAACACTGCAGTTCATTTAAGACCAAATAAATCAAATTTACCAGGTGTCATAGGTGTGGCGGTTCCCTTCAGCCCTGTGGCGTCGACGATGCTCCCATCTGTGTGCACCACGATCAGTGTGGCCTTCTGGGTACTCAGACTGTCTCCGATCTGTAGCGTGGTTCTGCCGGTCTACATCAACAAGTTAAAGAAATATTAAATATGATTCAAAACACACCTGTCCTTACATTTACTTCACACTACCCATAAATAAATGTACGACGGTAGCATCATGATTATTTTGAACTAAAATCATAAAACTACTTTTTGTTACTTAAAATAAAAGGAATCCTAATACTTGACATGAAATAAAATATAAGAAATGTTTGTTTCATTTCAGATAGTTGGCAAAAAAACTTTCTTGTTTTCATTTAGTTTAACCTGATGTACTAAAATGATTACTAAAATAAAATTGATAAAAACTAAAAGTGTATATTGCATAATTCATATTATTAATCAAATTATAATATTTATACTACATAATATAATATAAAATATTATAAGGTAATGCATGTATATATATATATATATATATATATATATATATATATATATATATATATATATATATATATATATATATATATATATATATATATATATATATATATATTTATATAAATAATTTTCTTATATATATATATATATATATATATATATATATATATATATATATAATTATATAAAAAACTAAAACTAATAAAAATGGCAAATACACATAAAACAAACTACACTTAATAAAATGTAATATATATATATATATATATATATATATATATAAACTACTTCAACCTACTCATAAAAACTATAATAGTATCTAATTCATACTAAAATAATCCTGTTTTGGACATGTAAAATAGTTTTATCATGATATATAAATATAGATACAATAAAATGCTACGGGTTTGGTTTATTTAAAGAAGTTAAATGAAAAAAACCTTCTAGCAATTAAATAAATAAATGGATAGATAGATAAATAAATAGATCAGCCAGCCAACGACAAAAATATAAAATGCATATATTATATGTGATGTTTTCAAATGAATAAAACATTACAATAAAGTCATTTACCATTATGTAAAACATTATTAAATACTTCATGATTTTTAGATATTTAGAATTTTTTTTTTTTTTTTTTACATTGATTTTCCATTCCTTGTATTTACAAAATAATGTATTGTGCATCATGTCAATTTCAATACGGTTTAACATGAGATCATTCCTAGGTGTCTTATCTTACGAGCACGTGTCGAGGGATGGACGCTGCTGAGGCCACTGTGGAGGTGAAGACAGTCTCATCTGAACTCTGGACGTCCCCAACAGTGACGGCTGTCACCTCTGCAAACAAACACCGACTTTAAGACTTTGGGAAGATGACAATGCTCGTAGAGTTTGTGCACATGACGTACTGAACCACATACATACACATATATATATCAATAGCCAACAATACATTGCATGGGTCAAATTATTGATTTTTCTTTTATGCCAAAAATAATTAGGACATTAAGTACAAATAATTTTCCATGAAGATATTTTTATAAATGTCCTACTTTAAATATATCAAAACTTAATTTGTTATTAGTAATATGCATTGCTAAGGACTTCATTTGAACAACTTTAAAAGCGAATTTCTCAATATTCTCATTATTTTTTTTTTGCACCCTCAGATTTCAGATTTTCAAAGTTGTATCTCATCAAAATATTGTCCGATCATAACAAACCATACATCAATGGGAAGCTCTCAGATGAGATATACATTTCTCTCTCTATATATATGATACTTCAGAAATCGTTCTAATATACTTATTCTAATATACTTATATCATGCAAGCTCAATTATATTTTATTTAAACTGCCGTTCATTATAAAAACAATGATCGATGTTATAAACATTTTTGTAACATTATAAACGTCACTATGATAAATGCAATGCGAAGAAAATTATTACTTGCGAGTCTGATGTGAGGAGAATTGTTTCCGATTCACACCAAACAAACAAAAGATTATACTATTAACGTTGCTTAAACAAGCCTTACACTAATCAGTCTGAAAAGATAATTAAATGGGTAAATGGACAGTATGATGTACACTGAAATAGATTTCCATTGTTATCAATAATCAATTATTCATAATAAACATAAAATCAGCTGATGCGCATGCGCACACTGACCTGCAAACGCGGTTTCGCCGTCGTCGGGGTTCGGTAGGGATTCGGTGATGTCGATGTTTGCCGCTTCCCCCATCACAGTCATCGTGGCGACTTCGGCCTCCGATTCGGTATCCGAGCCCGCCGTATCTCCCGCAGACGCGTCGCCCAGCTGCAGCGCTTTCGCCGCCGGTTCAGTCGCGTCCATTTCACAACAGCGGGGCACGAAAGCAGCCGAAACTTTCCGAAGGATTGACGAGGCGAGGCGCGCGTCTCTCGCGATTTGTAAAGCTGCAGGTGTCCAGCGAGATCTTAGTAAACTTGCACGAATAAATAATGAAATTATTAAATTATTGAATTATTTCTTCGGGTATGAAAGAAAAGAATGGTTGCAGGATAATGGCCTCCGAGTGCCTTTGCCGGGGACGGGGGATCAACACAGGAAGGAGATTAAGCGGAAATTACCGAATCAAAACGGAAATTACCGAAAGAACACGACGTAGCACGAAACGACGCTCGACATCAGGCGTGATTAGTCAGAAGACAAAAATCACAAAACAAAACAAAAATTGTTGCAAGATTTGGCATTTAACAATTATTCGATTTTTTTTTTTAAATCCTTAAAGAAGCTGAACAAATTAAAACTGTCAATTATTTGCACTATATATATATATATATATATATATATATATATATATATATATATATATATATATATATACATATATATATACATATATGTGTGTGTGTGTGTGTATATATATAAACCCTCTAATTTAAAATGTAGCTTATTATCTTATTTAGCTATGGAATTCAATAGGGTGTTCTAACTTTTTCACACGACTGTGTGTGTGTGTATATATAAATATAAATGAACAAAGCTAAAAAATGCAGTCAGAAGAGAACTACAAAAATATAGTAAAATGTGTAGTCTTGATGTTCACATTTTAAAAAAATAATTTTACAATAAGGTTATCAATGTTAATAGTTTTTTTTATTACTTAAGAATATACAATGCTTAAAAATATTGTGGATTTTCTTTTTCTTCTTTACATTATAAAAGCAGAAGTCACCATTAAAAAATACATACTACAAAAGCATTTCTCAACATAGCAAACAAAGAATTGAGTTTCATCAAACGCATTGATTTGTGTATAGTTAAATAATAATAATAATAATAATAAAAACTTTTCTTTTTTTATCTTTTATTGTAATTTTTTTTTCCAGAGTATACTGTGATTCATGTAATAATAATAATAATGCATATATTTGGCAATATAAGAGTACAGTACATTATTACAGTAAAAAGTAGTGTACTGAAATATAAAAGGTAAGGTAAATGTGGATCATCAGACGGGCCAGCAGTAAGAGCCAGAATTCACTTTACGGATCTGACCAGGCTGCCGCGGAAATGTCACCGACTGTCCTGTGGACAACATTTAATTAAACCAATTAAATTATTCTAGAGAACACCACTAATTCCTATCAGTCATAGCTGGTTTACTGCTGTTTGTCATTGATTACCTGGAATAAGTGGGATTGTAGTTCCAGTATTCAGGACAACTTGAAGAGCGCACGGCTCCTGACTCCCAGACTCCCTCACTGAAACACTCACTTCCACACTCTTTATCAACCAGTCCATCTTGCTGCCAAGATAACTCACACCTTTCACACTGAGCGCATCAACTTCCTGCGGTAGCAACGGGGCGAAGGCAAGATGCTGTTTCTTTACCCTGAACAACACAGGACAGGAAGGAGACACACAGTGACGTCTGGATGTGATCAAGCGACTGATGCTTCGAGATGGCAGTGATTTTGTCACCTGAAGCCAGTGTAGCCAAACAGCACTGCCTGCAGAAAGCCACCCATACCGGTGAGGAAGTTCACACACCCAGAGCCATCAGCCGACTCGCTCCACACCTACACACAGAATAAGATAATACAGATAACAGAGATATTTGACATGAAATACTAGGGTATTAATATATTGTTTAATGTGTACAGTATACTGCGGTGACCCTGGAGCACAAAAGCAGTCTTAAGTCTCTGGGGTATATTTGTAGCAATTGCAAAAAAGACATTGCATGAGTGAAAATTATAAAAAAAAACATTTATGTCAAAAATCATTAGGATCATAAATAAAGATCATGTTCCATCAGGATATTTTGTTAATTTTCGTTTTTGCAATCCATATTACCTGCTGATTAGTAAAATGCATTGCTAAGAACGTAATTTGGACAACTTTAAAAGGTGATTTTCTCAATATTTAGATTTTTTGTGCTCTGATAATGTATAAATCTCAATTTATTTAGCAGGGTCACATAAGCGCAATATGTGTGTTTTATTATTGTCACAACTTAATTATGTTGCATATTGATTAGGTTACATATACCGGTAGTTATTTTGCAGTTTTCAATTTTTTTTTGTTTTGTTTTCAATGTAATCAAATAGTGTGGAGAATTTATATATTTTTCTAGTTGTTGAATATGGAACAATAAAAATGAAATTGCGACCTTTTATCTCACAATTCAGACACTATTTTGAGAAATAAACTCAAAATTGCAAGATGTAAACTTGCAATACTAAGAAAAAAAGTCAAAATTGTGAGATTTAAACTCAAATCTGATCATGATTGAGAGTTTATATTTCGCAATTCTGACTTTCTTCCCTCTGAATTCTGAGTTTACATCTCACAACTCTGTTCTCACAACTTTTTATCTCACGGTTCTGACCTTTTTCTAGCAAGTTTTTATCTCACAATTTAAAATTACGAGGAAAAATGACAGAGCTTGTGAGATATAACATATAAATCCCAAGAACAAAAAGGGTGAATTATGAGATACGTTGTTTTATCCTATGGCTGAAACAAGTTTCCGATGTTTTTTTTTTACATTTAAATATGTAATAAAAAAAATTGATATCAAAAGACAAACAGAAAGTACTAAAAGTCTAAAAAAAGGATCCCCCCACAAGGGTCTAATCAGAAAGTCCAGATTTAAATATGATGTCATTTTTAGAATTGTTTTAAATGAAAAAAGAATCTTATATAGTTTGCAGTTTATTTACCAACTTAGAAGGTCAAGTTCTGCATTGCATTGTGGGATACGGTATACATACAGTGTGCTCTGCTTGTATACTTATTTTCCATTAAAAAATAAAATAAAAAAGCAATGATTTCTGAAATATGTTTTACAAAAATGTGTTTTTTTTTGTTTGTTTTTTTTTTACTTCAAAATATTATGTTTATTTATAATGTACCACTTGAAGTTTCTTTGTAATTATTGGTTAATTAAAAAAAAAAAATGTCAGTGTAATATGAATACTGCAAAAATGTACCTGAAATGGTTTCTGTATATTTTTGAAGCATTTCTGCAGAAGCTTTTGGGCTCTTTCAGCATCTCCGAGTTCAAGCCAACCCAAAGCAAACATGCCCTACAAACAGACACACAAATAGACTTATTCCAACATTTGACAAGAAAATATAGTGTGAAAAATCCTAAAAACCTGCACAGAGCATGATGGTGGAGGCATAGTGTGTGATTACCCATGTCATGGCCGGTCCGAGCGGATCAGTGACGGCCTCATATGCTTCCAGATCGTTGCGTCTGACCTCTGGGGTCATGGACATTGCCAGCGGATATCCGAGCAACACTACGTCAGCCTGCTTGACTCCACTTCCTGTGGAATATATAATGCATCAGTACAAACTCATTTTGATTTGGCACAAACACAATAATACACACTCAAATTAATTAGTATGGCGATAACTATACAGCCAAAACGAGTCAGAAAAATGAAATCAGATCAGACCCAGAAGAACTAAGCTCTGATAAAACATTCCTGTTCATTTTTATAAAATTGTAATGTTTTGTGCAACAAAATGCTTTCTCTGTGTTCTGGTTTGACTGTTGTAATAATAATTCACAAACCTACACTCCAAATCAACATACAATAAATCTAAGCCTTTACAAAAAGTTGTCTTTGAGAATGTCTACCGTATTTTCCGGACTATAAGTCGCACTTTTTTCCATAGTTTGGCTGGTCCTGCCACTTATAGTCACGTGCGACTTATTTATCAAAATTAATTTGACATGAACCAAGAGAAAACATTACCGTCTCCAGCCGCCAGAGGGCGCTCTATGCTGCTCTGTGCTCCTGTAGTCTACACTGAAGACATAGAGCGCCCTCTCGTGGCTGGAGACGGTAATGTTTTCTCGTGGTTTTAGGTTCTAAATAAATGCGACTTATAGTCCAGTGCGACTTTTATATGTTTTTTTCCTCATCAAGACGTATTTTTGGACTGATGCAACTTATACTCAGGTGCAACTTATAGTCCGAAAAATATGGTAAATATACATCTAAACCCACAACTTAATAAAAATAAATATTTATGTCTAAAAACAATTAGAGTATGTATAGGCCTTTTATATAGAGCTATATAGGAATCTTCAGGCTAAACCATGGAACTGCAGATGTTTTTCTTATTTTACTCCACCAGATGGCACTAATCTGGCTTCAAAAATGGAATTTAAAAGGCGGAGTTACATTTAAGGTGTTCGGTCGTTTGACCGTGAAGATCACGAGTGTGACCCTCCCTGGTCTCACCCTGCGTGTAGCCGTCAAACTCCGGGTGATACTTCAGTTCCGGGTCAAAGGGGATTTTGATCTTATCAGCAACGTCCTGCCAAGAGGGAGGAGGCGTGTGCCCTAACAGACCGGACAACTCCACGGCAAACTGAAGACTAAACAAGAAAACAAATCAAATATTTATTACTATTTTAACTACTTAGGGGTGAGGGCTTTGTTCAAATCAATGACCCTAATTATGAGCGATCACACACACCTGCGTTGAGCGATGGCATTGGTGAACACAGAGTTGTCAACAGTGAAGTAATACTCATCAGGAGGAATCACACCTAATGGACAAACAACACGAAACCTCACAAAACATCCGAACAAGAAGATAGTCAAGCATTCCAACTGGCTCTAACGCACCATTTCTCTTTTAATTTCTTCTGTTTTTTTTTCATTCATTTGTTGGTTTTCCAGCCATGAATGCAACACAAAACATTATGAATCATTCAAAACTAATATGATTAAATTTAAAACAGTTCTATGTTACTTAAGCCTTTATATCAAGTATTAAAATGCATGCATGACCGTTAATGTCATGACCAAAGTAGTCAGAGTTTTAGTTAATGATAACTACCTGCTTACCCTTGATATGGTACTGCTGCTCAGTGGGGTCCCATGTCACCCGTGAAACCCAGTAGTCAGCGACGCCCCACACCACCTCACTGCCCCGTGCTTCTCTGAACATCTCCAGGTCCTGTGTGATGGATGAGACACAGGTGATGCTCTTCTGACACATGTGTGTACAGTCTTTATGTGTGTGTCATCATCTGTACCTGTGTGAGGTAAAGGTACTGCTGGAAAGCCAGCACCACGTCTCCATTGATGTGCAGCTCCTGCTCTGCGTAGATGTCCTCTGGACAAACGTCACGGCCCGTCACCGCACTCTCCCATGCAAACTTCAGTCCCTGATAAAACAGGTGGAAACTGTTAATAATATAAGAGTATATAAAGCTGCGGATAATTCAAGAATAACTCCTCCCTGGACCTTGTAGCCCATCTTCTGGGCGTTTGCTCGAGCACCGTCTATGGTTCCTGCACGGTATTCCAGTACAGCTCGGGCCAGTCTGGGGTAGAAGAGGGCAACACTGGGGTACATCCATGTGTCCTGTGGGGAGAGCCAGAGACACACACAGAATACACACAGATCTGACAAACTGGCTGGAAGTCTGAAATAGAAAAAAAACCCCACAAAGTAATAACTCAAGATATTAATTAAACGCATTTAAAAATTGAAAAACACATTTAATTGATATTACTATATTTCACTTGAAAATTAATCATGATTATCTATCTATCATGATCTATCTATCTATCTATATTAGTATATTAATATGTATATTTAATATTTGATATTTAATATTTTCCTTTTATACTACATTTATTTTATTATTAAGATTTATATTTTAATTATTAAAGGTAATTGTAATTATTGTTGTGCTTGATTATTAAAAGTAATGTAAATATTAGAATAATTTACATATATATATATAAATAATCACATTACTTTAGTAATCAATAATCAAGCACAACAATAATAATTATAGTAACTTTTAATAATTAAAATATAAATCTTAATAATAAATATGAACGATTATAATATATAATAACAATTTATTAACATCTTTTTTATTGGAAAAAGTATCTTGGGCTATATTTATTAAATAATAATAATATATATATATATAGTATAATAGAGTACAAAAATTGTATTGTTGTATTTTGTTGAATAAGAAAAATAATACATTTCTCTGTTTATGAATAACTTGATAAAGTATCATCATGCTCCAGTGCTGTACAGATGAATTGTGTTAAACTCACCTGATCCCAGAACACATGTCCATGGTAATCCTCCTCTTCACTCCCGTTTGACAAACCCCCAGGACTGACGCCTCCAAACTCGAGCGGTGCGTTTGCCTCCTCTCCTAAAGACGAGAATGAGCTGAGGAGATAAAACATGCAGCCAATCAGAGCTCGGTTCAGGCTCTCTGCTCCCTCCACCTCTATGCTGCTCCCCTTCCAGAGCTCCGCCCAGCTGCGCAGGTGCGAGGGGCGTAAGTCACCCGTATCAATAAGCCCCAAACCAGTTTCATAACACAAGCGGACGCTCTCATCGCTTCCGGCAGCAGCAACCAGGAAAACCCAGCTGGACTTGCTCTGGTCGGGTGGGAGGGTGAGAGTGGATGTGATGGGGGTCCAGATCAGGTGCACAGATGGACAGATTCCTCCAGGAACCTCAGGAGAGACGGTCTGTCCAAAAATATGCCTGAAGAGAAAAAAAGGTAACTTCTGGGAAACAAGCAAACATACGCAACTATTTATTTATTCATTCACTTTTTAACGCGATGTGAGCATCAAGGCTATTTTCATTTCAAAATTCTGAAATACATTCAAGTGATACATTTTTAAATGAATCGTGAAATAAATCAGTTAGACACACCTCTGAATAAAACCCTTGTCCTTTTACATTTAAAACAGTACAATCCAATAAAATATGTTTTACAGTAATTTTAGTTCAGCAAATAAGACTTTTAAATAAATATCCATCTGTAAATCGAAAAGAGACCTTGTAAAAACAACTTGGTCATACTTAGATTTAAAATTAGTAAAAAAAAAAAAAAAAATCAATAATAATAATTCTTGCACTAGGATGTGTTTCATATCAGTTATTTTCATAACATTTATCCAATTCTGTCTGCCACATGTCATTAATATAAGAGTTTATCAACTTACACTACTACTACACCTTTTCCTTTTATTTAACATTTATTTAATATATAAATATATAATAATAATATATAATATTTTAATTATTAAAATATTTAAAGTCTTATTGTTTTGTTTATTTAATAAAATATTCTTAGAAATGAAGCAATAAAGAATAATACATAATTCTATGAATTATGCAAGGTATATGTTAAATATAAAAGGAACAAGATTACATTTATAGTGAGTTTTTTCTCATGTAGTTTTGACAAACGTCAAACGTAAGTCCCACCCACATTTATAAATCATATTTGTATAATTTTTATGTTACTTTGGTACTTATACTTAATATTTAATAGATGAATTTAATGCATTCAGGCTAACATTTTTTACCTAACATGTGTTCCCTGGGAATTGAACCCACAACCTTTTACGCTGCTAACGCAATGCTCTACCACTGAGCCACAGGAACAAGATAATACAAGATCATTTTTTTCATTATAAAAAAAATTTAAATGCCTATTTTTGTGTTTAATTATTAAAAGATATTTATAGAAATCTCTTAAAAAAGAATAATAAATAATTTCATGAACTATGCAAGACACGTGTGTCATATTTTAACTATAAAAGTAAAATAATTACATTTAAAATAAGTTTTTCACATAGTTTAGACAAATTTCTGGGTAAAGCCCCACCTACATTTGGTTTTATTTGACTCCAAAAACGTCATTACAAGAAGTCATAGCAGTATAAGATTAATGTCACAATATTTTGAGAATAAAGTCATAGTATTTTGAGAATAATATTTAATATTTATTAATTATTTTTTACAAAATATTGCAACTTTAATCTCATACTACTATGACTTTATCCTCAAAATATTGTGACTTTATTCTTGCAAACGTAGGTTTGTTTATTCATTTACTATAAACACATCCAGAATGCAAATGTTATATAAACAGAAGTACCTCCCGCCCTTGTAGTCTGGTGCATTCTGGAAAACAATGTCATCACTTTGGGGTTTGAAAGAGCCTTCTAGCTGAATAGTGATTGGTTCAGTGCTGGTTTCAGAGCGTTTGAGGAGAACCTCCATGACCAAGAGGTTTGTCTTCTGCCGGTGAGCGTACAAAACCTGAGTGGCCTCAAAACGAGGAGTGACCACGGAGTGAGAGAAAACACCTGATGCATAGAAACAGAGTCTTGTACTGGGAGATCAAATGCAGTATTATACTGTGCATGCATTCCTCTAACCTGAGTGCATGTCTAACTTGTACATGTGTCGTCCCACTTCTGCCATCTTCATCTGAAAGGCCAGAGGACAAGGAATGTTGCCGCGGTGACAAGTCCCGCCTTCTCCGTTATAAACCCCGCCCATATGCATGACTGGATCAAACACTCTCCATCCCAGCAGGCCGTTGGTGAGCGGTGGCATGAAGTGAGGGTCGGACGGTAGAGAGTCAGAGGTGAAGATGTATGGGTCGACAGGGTCAGAGGTCATTTTTGGGGAAGTCTGCCTTCTGCTGAAAAAAAAAACATGGGGAAAGATGGGATGTGGAACCTTGATGCAAGAACCCTATTCATTGTTATGTGACAAGACAATTATAAAAGAGTAGATTATATCACAGACAGACTCTCATGACTATGTCAAGATCAGCAAATCTCCTAAAATGTTCTCATTATTCATAGTCATTTTCATCCACATTAGACACACTGTACGTGTGTACACTCAATACATAATGCAAAATAATAAAATGTGCTTAATGTGTCATGAAATTATGCTTTTGTGAGTTTCGCTGCTACACTTTTACTGTATGTGTCATTTAAAGCCGTGACTATTATACTTTGACCATCGTAAACAAAAAAAATCAAAGCTTTATCAGTGCTGCATGCAAACAGACAGCTGGGTTTACTCACTTTGACTAGCAGTCAAATTAATGGTGTTACACACTTCCTAAAGTTTTTTTTTTTAATGATAAAACGTTAGTACTTACTGATGTATCGAACATTTATTACGTGGTCCTGTTGAAAGCGGACGTAAAAGGCGCAGCGCTACAGTCAGGTGACTGGAGTGGGCGGGGCGAACAACCGAATCATCGTCTCTGATTGGTCAGGCGGGTCGGTCTAAAAAAAATTAACCTATTTTGAAATATTAAAGTTTAAATATTGTCAGGACATAGAAAGCGCTGACACGTGATAGTGGTAACTTCTCTCAGGATGGATAAATCAAAATCAAATATGATCAATTTGGATTTGTTTTTAATTATTTCATAACACGTAGGCCTGTTTCTATTTATATGCACCCTAAAATGGAATTAAACAAGTAAACGTTCTACTGAACAAACGTATCCAGATGTGATTTGTTTCTAAGTGGGTCAGATTATTTTATGATACAGTTCGTTTTTAAATGTTAGTTGTAGTTGTTTTGTAGTTTAAAACCCCAGAAAAGGTATAAACTCATAATTTTGAGAATAAAACTCAGAATTGTGAAATGTAAACTTATAAACAAAAATAATATATTAAAAAAATAAATAAATATAAATGTGTTCGTAATTGCAAGGTAAGCTCGCACTTTATAGTTATTTATATTTTAATATCAAATTATGCATATTACTTTGCAAACAAATCTAAATGAACATATATAAAACTTTTTTGCGCATTGATTTTAACAATTTTGCGTTGTTGACATAATCGTGTAAAGAAATCACAACGTCATTTAAAAAAATAAAATAAAAAAGCTTTATAAATGCCAGAAGAACAAGAGGTATCACATATTCACATAATCAAATTAATATTTTCTGAAAAAAAGACGAGAGAAAAAGGAAGAAAATTATATACATTTCAAAAGCTTTTTTTTTTCTTTTTTTTTGAGATTTACATATAATTTATAAAATGTGAAAAGATTTGGTCTGCATTGAACCCACTTCTTCTTATTTATATGAAATTAAAAAAAATATATATATATTTTTAGTTTTCTAATAAAAAAAACTGCCATCATAACATCATTTAGCGACTTTTATCCACAAATCGACCTTTCTTTAGTAACTTTCCCTGGCGGTCATGATGCTATTCTGGCTGTAGATGGCAGCAAATGCTGTTCTGTTTCGCTTTGGCAGCACGCCAGTGTTTGGGATCCAGACCCTGGGAAAAGAGCAGCTTTACCCTTATAAGGCCGCAATCCATCCGCTCCGTTTTCCCCCAGACTTTTCCTCTCCACCCTCCCTTCCTCTCCCTCTCTCTCTCTCAGGCCGCAGGGATATTTACAGCAAGACTGGCTCGGCGTACCTTATTAGGAGCTGTCCTTGTTGTCAGTGTATGTAGATGAGACAAACAGATGAGAGGATGGCATTCATTCTCGAGGGTCATGCAGTTGTTTGCCAAAGGTAACAAGAGGCAAATGTCTGATCTGTGCAGCACGTGTCAGAATCCCATTCGGAACTTTCTCAGGTCCTCAGGTTTCTCTTTTATCCTCTTTTTGTTCTCTTGACCTTCTAAACAAGGTGTCGGGCGAAAAGAACTAGCCACTGAATGAATCATTTTGCTGTTCGCTCTCACACGGTCTGGTTTTACTGTAACTTCCTGTCCTTCTCTCTGTGGGAATGTTGGATCCATTATTCCAGCTGTTCTTTTTCTTTTTTTCCCCCTGCTATCTGATGACGAAGGACATCTGGTAGACATGCACAAAGCATAAGGGAGAACTGGTGAATGAGAAAGAGAATCCTGATGACTTAATACCGCTAGTGTTTGAACATGATGCCTAAAAATACTGAATCAAATCTAGAAATTCAACTCTCAAGCGTGCATATATTACACAACAAACTCCTGAAGTTGTACAGAGGAATTTTAAATGAAAAGTAGACAGAGAGGACGATTATGAACATGTAACTGATTCCAAATTACGTGACCAAAATTGCAGTTAGTAATAGATTACACATTTTAGATAATATAATCATCCTACTTTTAGATGACTTTTGACCCAACTCATTCATCACATTGATTTAAAAAGGATAATCTTGTACCATATTGATATAAAAACTAGTGCTTTCAAACGATTAATCGCGATTAATCGAATCCCAAATGTTTTTGTTTACATAATAGGCTATATGTGTATACTCTGTATATTCTGTGTATTAATATACACAGTACACATATAGCCTATTATGTAAACAAAAACTTATTTTGGATGCGATTAATCGCGATTAATCGTTTGACAGTACTAATAAAAAATACAAAGAGAATGAAAATATATTCCATTTGTTGTTATTAACAACATAATGCGCATCAAACAGTACATTACGTCAAGATTTCCCAAACTGGACTTTGCGAAGGAATTTCATGGGATTTATGTAAAGCTAATAATTAATCATAAAAATGGTCTCACTTATCCACAAACTTGGAAGATTTTCCGAATGTTTAAAGGCGATCTTAGAAAGAAAAATTGAAAAGATGAAAACGAAAAATGTTAGAGATCAATGAATTCTGAATAATCGATTACTATTGTGTTAATATAGTATGTAATCATGTAATCAATAAAAAAAGTATTTAAGAATGTATTATAATTTAATTTCAAGTAATTTTTGTCATTTATAATTATTTTTAATTACCTAATCCAGATTACATGTACTCAGTTTCTGAATATGAACATACAGTAAACGCAAAATAAAATTAATATAGTTCTTTTTACATTTTATACTTTAGTTTTACATTTTGACCACTAATCAGCGGAGGTCAATTATGTTAATTATATTATTAATATTAAAGTTATTATTTTGGTTTTATATTTTAGTTTTAAGTATTATATTATTTGTTTTATATGCATTTTTATTTTTTTGTCAAATTGAAATGAACAATATTTTTCTTTTAAAGTGCTTTGACTGCCCACTGACCAAGGATTGTAAGTTATGTCAATTAATTCTCAAATAAAACACAAACTGCCGCCTCACACAATAAACAGCAAAATGTAAAAAACAAAACAAGCACTAGTCTACAAACACACATATTTTATTAAGTGCCAACATTCATTCAATATATTAGAAAAACAACACGTGGAGAAAATGGAGCTGATAACAAGTTACAGTTTATAGCGTTATGAGTTCAAATGCGTAATATTTGTACATTTACACAATAAACAAAGCTTTTGCCCTTGCTTCAGAAGACCCCGAGAGCACAGATGATTCAAACAAAGGTAAAAACCACAAAACAGACATTTCCTCATGGCTGGCCGTAAGTGTCGCTTTAAAAATGATGCATAGCATAACTGGCGTGTTTTGGACGAATGATTGTCGCGCTGGTTTCTGGAGTCGATGGACTGGAGTGACATGTTCAGACCACCTTTAATGGAGTTTAGGGTTGAACCTCTCAATTTTGGATGCGTGTGTTTGTGCAAAGATGCAAAAATACTGCAGACTTCAGCTGCCTGAGACTCGTGGAATGTGTGCGGAGTGTGTGTGCTCACGCTTATGGGATGTGCATGGTGCATGCGTCCCTATACGAGTGTGTGTGTGTGTGTGTGTGTGTGTGTGTGTGAGAGAGAGAAAGAGAGAGAGAGAGAGAGAAATCTGAAGCTCCGCTGATGAAGCTGGATGAAGTTCAAACACGCCACACGCACAGGAAAGTAAAAGATCACGGCTAACTGTGAGCCGTCATAAAACAGTGACATTGTTCCTCTCTTCCCTTCTTTGGCTCTGGGGAAGGATGTCGGGGTGGGACTGTTTCTCTTTCTCTCTCTCGGTCTTCTGCTCGTCCTCTCGCTCTATTTGGAGAGTTTGCTGATGACTCGGATGAGCGCGCCGTTCTCATCCTTCAGCCTCTGGTTGTCGGCTCTCAGATCCCCTAAAACCTGTGCCACACACACACACACTCTTTACACACTCTTCTCAGTCCTTTACAGCTGTCAGAGGAGGCTTTTAAAGGGACAGCTCACAGTAAAGTAGAAATACTGCCCTCTTGTCATTCCAAACCAAGGAAACAGGAAATACAAAAGATGACATTTTGAAAAATGTTCAAGCAGCAGTTTTCCAAATGAGGTAAGAATACAGTGAACAGGAGCCGTCCAGCTCGAAAAACTGTAGTCCATACAATTCAATATATTATATGTAACTTGATATATTATATTATTTTAGTTTGACATTTTAGTTTGATTGGCCACTCTTAAGCACTATCAATTATTAATTGCAATTAATCAATAAAATCAATATTAATAACAATTCACAAAACTTTTACAATTAATTTAATTTGACCACTTACAAATGACTGTAAATGATGTATTAAACATGATTAACAAAAATAATTAATACCCATATACATACTTAAAAAAAATATATTATTATTTTTTAGTTTGATTGGGCACTGACCAGGGACTGTCAGTTATTTTTATTACATAAAAAAAATATTAACAATAATAATTAATACACTTGACATTATTATTATTTTCTTTTTTTACATACATTTTTTCCAAACACTTTGTGTGGCTTCAACATGAGCTTTTGGTTATTGTGATATATTATTATATTATATTATATTATATTATATTAACAATATTGTTTTTGTTTAGTTTTTTGTATACATTTTTTCTTTTTTTTTATCTTATAACTTTTTCTTTTGGATTTGTTTCTACGACTACTGACCAAGTGCTATCATTTATGTCAAGTTTATATTATTAATAATGGATCAAATCAATAATATTAATAATAATTCATAAACTTAATAGTAATGTTTTATTTTTGCTTTACATTTTATTTTATTTAGCCGATTTGATCGGTTTCAAACTCACAGCCAGAACACAGAAGCTGATGACTGATTAATATACTGAAACAGAACCAATCAGATTTCACTGTGAGCAAAGCTAGAAATAGAAACCAGGTGACTAAACTCACATTAACATGGCAGAAGTGTGATTAATCATATTTGTCATGCCTGGTAAGTGTGTAAGACAAATGCCTCGTTAAACTGGTTTTACTTGTGTTGGCTAAACTGCTCTCGGGGATAAAGTATTAATATATGCATTCAGTAGCCTCTCAGCCAATCAGCATCCAGAACTGAGTTTAAGAGAGCCAATCAGAACAAGCCTTCCGTGATCACATGCTCTCACCTTCAACTCCTCTTCCAACTCAGCGGCACGCACCTCTAACATTTTTCTCTCCTGAAACGCAGAGAAAGCAAGCATGTGGAGTGACATCACAAGACTGAAAACGTCTCTTCCATGTGCTTTTCATTCCTTCTGTAAACTCACCTTCTTCTCCATTTCCAGCAGAGCCGTGCAGTCCGTGAATCTCTCCTGCCTCTGTTAAAAACACAAACACAGGAGTCAATTATACTCTTATTTGGTATCACACTGATATTAGAGGAAAAAGTTTCTACAGTAGTCATTCATACATGTGTACATCTATAAATTCATATATATATAGATTCTACCTTTACTACAATATTTATTAGTAATATACAACCAGAGTTTGAAACAAAAATTCAAATTCTAAATAAAAATGTATATACAGATGAAGATATAACAAATGTTTAGACATTACTTGATATATATAACATATATTTCAAAAAGTGAGTTTTTTTCCCTGAAATGTGTCCACATCATAAGTATAATTATTTCAGTTTAACTCACTTTAGTAGAGTATGTCGTATCAAACTAAATGAAATAAATAAAATAAGCTTAAGTGTGTTACAATATTTTATTTTAGTTGAAGTTTATTTTATTTTTAGTAACGAAAATGTACAGAATTATTTTTTTTTGTAGTTTTTGTTATTATATTTACATTTTCGTTTATAGAAATATAATAAGCTTCAACTAAAATGACTCAATTCTTTAACTTAAGTTGTATTATATGTAATATATATTACATACATAGTAATAGTATATAAAACAGTTCTAAAAGCAGCATTGAAATGTCTAGCGACTTCACTTATATTTTTATTTTTATCATTTTTATTTGACATTTGATTACCTTTGTATTTTTTTGTAATTTCCAAATGCTTTAATATTTAATACTGTTAGTGTCAAATATTAAATTAAGCATTAAGAAATTAGATGCCTTTAAAAAAATTATTTTGTGAATTTTTTATTTTCTGCTTTAAAAATAGAAAAATGGATGTCAGGATATGCCTTTATATACTAGATCAAAAGTATTAATTTTCCTACTAGATAACAAAAAGTATATAAGTAAAGTATTTCTGAACTAGCAATCACAGTAATCTGACGTGTGTGTGTGTGTGTGTGTGTGTGTGTGTGTGTGTGTGTGCGCACCTGTGTGGCCTTTTCCAGCTCCACTCGGGTCAGTGAAATGGTTCTCTGTGTGTCTGATAATTGTGACTGCAGACGGCGGTTCTCTCTGGACATCTCGTCGAACAACTGAAACACACACACACACAGGATACAGACATAACACACACACACACCTCCAACCAACACAATCAGCCAAACCACAAGCCCCTGCTGACCTTCTTAAAGTCTCTGGACTCTGATCCCCTCGTGAGAATACAGTCATTCAAGACCGAATCAGACCTGAGAGGAAGGAAAAACCGAGAGAGAATGAGAAGGACGCAGACGTCGCCAAACAACGTGAGAGGTCAAAGGTCAGACTTGTACCTGCTGCTCGTGTGTCTGTCTGTCTGCATGAGGAAAACAAAATATCTCCCGTCAGGAAGAAACCATAAGCACATGCAAAACTTATATTAAACTGATCATGTATATTGCCACGCCTCATTAAAATCCTATCACTGTCAATCATTTAACAAGTGCATGCTGATTGGTCAGACCTGTGGGTCCCGCCCACTGCTACTCTCCTCCTCTCCACTGGGGTCGTTGTCATCGCTCTGAAAACACAAAGGGAAATGCTTAAATCCGCTCTGTATTTCTGAGCTCCTGCTTCAGTCCCGAGTCCCCCTCGTCTTCCTCACCTCTCCTGTTTTCCCTCTCCTCCGAGCTCTGGCTCTCCTGCGCTCCCTCGCTCGCTCCTCGCTGTCAGCATCTGACACACAACGCAGAAACAGAGTTACAGACGATGACACGACTCAACACACCAGTGTAGTATCATGAACTCCAGTGATAAGGGTCAAAGGTGAAAGGTCACCCTGTCTGTCAGGTCGTGGAGCACCAGGAGGGTGTGTGAGCCCCAGCAAATCTGACTTCTGCAGGTTAGCAATACGAGACCGCCAGCTCACTTCCTGTGCAGACATAAATAAATAAATATATTATTATTCATTTAATATATGTAAATAATAAGGACTGATAATATATATATATATATATTTTGCATATATAAATATTATTAATAATATATAAAATGTATTTTGTTTATGAATGTATATATATATATATATTTTTTTTTTTTTTTTCACACAAAATATATACATATATTTACACACAAACACACAGGTAATGACTGTTTCCAAACAGGTTTCTCAGACATTCTCTTCCTCTGCTATTTTTCAGGCATCAATTCAGTTTTAGAAAGTACTATAACATCAAAAAAAAAAACCCCGCCAAACTTGACCTTTAACCTTTACATTTCTGACTGGTGCAGAACAAATGCAGATATTTGGATTAAACTCAACCTTTCTCACCCCTTCCTCTCCCTTCTTTTGCTTCCCTTCTTTCTCCTCCTCCTCTTTCTTGTTCTCCTTCCCCTTGTTTTCCGTCTTCATTGTCTTCTCCGCTTCCTGCAGGTCTGTGAGAGTAACACCCTGAAGAGCAAAACACCACACACAGTCACACGGGGACGTCTGGACTCCAGCTGCGCACAAACACAAAACCGCTCTACACGTGTTTGCCCTGTGTTAAGGTCGGAGCTCAGGGTTAAAGGTCATAGAGCCTTAGACTGTTTAATGCATATTCCACATATAAATCACCCTATTTCTCCCAGCAATCCTGAGAAAGCACTAATAGCTGGTTTCTGATTTACCGGTCAAAATATATATTTGTGGTTTGGTTGAAAAGCAGTGTTACTTTATTACTGATATATTATTAACGAACCTATAGCTTTTTTTTCAGTATTTCTATTTCAGTAAGTTGCCAAAGTAATATTTTTTATTGTATTTTTATTTTTTCCAATCAATGAATATGATTTTTAACAGTCATGAGGCCAGGCTGACCTGCGTGGAGCGTCTGGATTGACGAGCGTGTCTGGATCGGGCTTTTCTCTGAGCTTCTGCTTCCTCATCACGCACTGGAGTCAGATAGGACCTGCACACACACATAAACACAAGCTTCAGCCAATTAAAACAATGAAAACACAGCTAAAAACTAGCTTGTAGCTGGACCAAACTGGTTTAGATGGGTTAGACAACCAGCTGCTGGACCTTGATCAAGCTATTTAAAGCTGAAAACAATAAACTGATTATTAAATGTAATAAAAGAAATTATATATACTATTATTTTACATATATATTATATATAAACTGATTATAAATTAGTATTAAATATAAATAATTTTTTTTGTTTTAATAAAAATTAAATCAAACTATGTAAACACTATAAAAAAAAAGATAAATATTTATAACTAATTATATATATATATATAATTTTTGCAGTAAAAATGCAGTAAATTAAAAATAGCTTTTTTACACATTAACATAAATATATAAATAAATGATTAATCACATCCAAAATAAAAGACATACATGGCTATATTAAAGATATTTAAGAAATATATGTAAAATATATTTAAATATAATATAAATCATATATAATATATATTACACATACATATATTGTGTAAACATTTGCTTTTTTTTGATCTGATCAAATCACAATCAATCGATTTGAAAGCAGTAAAATTCATCTAAATTATGTAATTTGTTATTTTATAGAGATAGAACATTTGTGCAGCAACAATATCAAAAATTATATATATATATATAATAAAAAATTACACACACACACACACACACACACACACACACACACACACACACAGACAGACATCATTCACAGTGTTTTAAGAAAGTGCATGGGTCAAAAGTCACTTCAGGCTAGTATGAGGTGTTTTTTCCTTCAGGATGGAGGTTTATTAGCTCTCTGTCGTGTGTAAATCATCACACACTCACTTGCGTCTCTGTTTGGTCTCCGTCTCGCCTGATGTGCTCGTCGTGGTAACAGAATTTGAGACGGGCTCCTTCTTTTCGGCCTCTTCTTGAGCCGACCTGCGAGAGACACACCAGATAATACGAATACAACACAGACACGGTCAAATCACACGCGATCGGAGAGACCCACACACCTCTGAGCCACTAGATTACTGAAGCGACTCAGTCCAGAGGTTGCCGTGGTTCCAGAGGTCACTGAGGGGTCGTCAAGTTTCCTTCCATAAGACGAGCTGCGAGGTAACGAGGGGTTCGGAGCCGACACTTCAGCGCTGGACTGGCTGTTCAATCGACGCGTGTATGAAGAGCTGCGGCTCAGCAAGCTACACACACACACACACACACGGAGGATGGGTGAGCGTGGAAGACTCTCAGAACAGGAAGCAGTCTTTGTGTTTCCTGTGTGTCTCACCTGCTGGAGTTGTCGGGGGTAGTGCTGGTGTCACTGATGCTGAAAAGCCGTCTGGACGGAGTGGGCTGAACACGGGCCAACCTGGGCTCCTGAACACAGGAAATGACATCACTCTGAGGTATAATATAATATATTTTCTGATTAACATGCTGGGAATGAAAGTACCATTTTTGAGCAATCAGTTATCTGTTTTGTGATACCCTTTTAACACCTTTTAGAAATGAGATATATATATTTTTAGATTTATTTTTATTATATATTTGAAAGAAAAGGAGTAAAAACTACAGTGAAAACAGTAATATTATGAAATATTACTACCATTTAAATATATATATAAAATATATTTTAAAATGTAGTTTATTCCTGTGATGCAAAGCTGAATTTTTAGCATTATTGCTCCAGTCTTTCTAACATTTCTAAAAGGTTTTTGCAATTTTTAGCACTTTCAATATTTTCCAGGATTCTTCGAGTAATGAAAAGAACAGCATTTATGTGAAATAGAAATCTTCTGTAACATTATAAATGTCTTTACTGTCACTTTTGATCAACTTAATGCATCTTCGATGAATAAAAGACTTAACTTCTTAAAAAAAAAAAAAGTGGACAAAAAAAAAAAATGTTTTTACTGCACTGTCCGACATTAGGCCTTATCGCACGGTTATTTTATACATTAAATATTTAATTGAGAAAACATTTCTATAATAATATGAAGTAGATTTATTGATATAATTACAGTGACAGAATTCCTGCGCACACTTATACAGTATAGATATAGTGTGTGTGTGTGTGTGTATGTTACCTTATTGTCAGATTCAGAGCTCAGTCTGGGACTGGATGCAGAGCGTGACATTCCCAGTTTGGTCTCGGGGCCCTTGGGGGCCTCAGTGGCTGGCTCAGAGGCCCCGGCCGAGCCCAGAGTCACAGAACTTCCTGCTTTACGCAAAGACGTCCTCCAGGAACCTGGAGCCTCTGTCACCGAGGTCCGGACGGGTTCAGCCTGCAAACACACCACACATTATATTACCGTATTTTTTGGACTATAAGTCGCACCTGAGTATAAGTCGCATCAGTTCAAAAATACGTCTTGATGAGGAAAAAAACATATATAAGACGTACTGGACTATAAGTCGCATTCATTTAGAACCAAGAACCAAGAGAAAACATTACCGTCTCCAGCCGCGAGAGGGCGCTATATGATTTCAGTGTAGTGATAGAGCGCCCTCTGGCGGCTGGAGACGGTAATGTTTTCTCTTGGTTCATTTCTCTTGGTTCATGTCAAATTAATTTTGATAAATAAGTCGCACCTGACTATAAGTCGCAGGACCAGCCAAACTATGGAAAAAAGTGTCATTTATAGTCCGGAAAATACTTTCCAATATCGCACTTTATTTTTCATTTACACATTAATATGCACAAGGGCTGGGTGGTTATGATGTTTCTGTTTTTGATCAATGTTATATGCATTATATTCTATTCTATTATATTAGACTTATTATAGGTACATTATTCGGTTTATTTTTGGTAAAAAGTAAAAGAACAACCAATTTTCATTATTTGAAATTAAATAAAATGAAATAAAACCCTTTTTTTTAGTAAGTTGCCAAAGCATAATTTTTCATTTTCATTTACTTTCACTTTATGTATTAAAATAACTCAAACTAAAACTGAAATAAAAATAAATAAAAATTATACAGACATGTTCAAAACTAATAAAAAACTAAATTACTTTTTTTAACCTTTTTTTTTTTTTATAAATAGGACCTATTATATTTTCACAATTATTTTTTACTCCAAAATAATTATAATAAATTCATTAAAACTTCCAAATGTAGCCACAGCAATATTTTTTTTTTTTTTTTTTGTATTTAGTAGTTCTAATAATTCTTATAATTGTATTATCATCAGCCACTCAAGTAACACTTTTTGGCTGCAGAATTGGCCGTTAGTGGCCACATGAATTGATTTGTGACTATTATAGTCTATAGAAGCACTGAACTACAGAAACTGTGTTAAACAGCTCTCAAACACTTGTGCTGCAGCTGGATTCAGAATGTCAACATCAATAATTTAATCAAAAGCCACAAATTTGCCAAATCTTTCTGGATATAAAAGCTCAAATTGACAAAAAAATTTCTGCAAATTGGCCAAAAACTAACTAAAAAGAACAGTTTTGAAGCAGGTTAAGATTAGCAGGTCTCTGGTCACCTTTTTAACCTGGTTAAGGGCAGTGCTGGTCACAGAGCTCACTGCGGGCGCTGCATTGCGTTTGTTGTTCAAGTTGTTTATAATTTCTCGAGTTTTTGCTTTTTCTGAAAAGACATAGACAAAAATGATCAGTGAGCTCATGTGATTTTTGGATTTCTTGAACAAAAACGGGCGGGGTTTGGTCACCTGACTCAGCGTCACTCTCTGATTCGCTCTCTTCCTCTGAACTGGAGCTGCTGGAGGGTTTGGATTGGCTGGCTGTGCGCGTCGACTCCTCCTCGTCCTCTTCTGTGGGCGGAGTCTGGAGTGTGGGCGGAGCATGTTTCTCTCGCTCATGCAGGGTGATCTTCTCTCTACTGCTCATACGAGAGATGGACGTCCTGTAGGTGGCGTGAAAATCAGTGAGAGCGGAGAAAAAGTCATGTGATGTAACACTATATACTGAACATTCACAATATTCCATAATGAATCAGTTTCTGTATGTGATGTTACCTGCGAGGGCGAGTTGGAGCCAGGGAAACAGGTGGGCTGGTCTCAATGACGGCCGTCTGCATCTTCTGTCTCTTTGAACGCATCTTTAGGAGACAAAAACAACAATTCAACATCAATACACAAAGAATTCAACCATAACTATACCTCATCTTTTTATTTTAGCATGAATAAGGGTCTGAATTCTGACAGAAATAGTCAAGAATGTCATATATCACCACAAAAGAAAGAAAAAATAAATTATATACTGCATGAAGCACATTTTTATTTCTTTATATATATTCTAAATATATTTTTAGAATAATAATAATAATTGTTTATTTATTCCAGTACTTGTTTGCTTTTTTTATTATTATTATTTTTATTTTCACAACACAATTAATCAATGATTCATTTTTTTTAACCATAAATAAGGGTAAATCTCTCAGGAACTTTCAAAAATATAAGTCATTTTTCACAACAAAATAAAATAAAAAAATTTATAATTTTTATAATAAAATTTATATAATATAAAATACACATATACAAATAAAACGTATATATATACAGTATATATTTGGAAAATATTTACATTTATATTTTTATATTCATATAATCTATTATATATGCATTGCATGTTTTTCTTAAATATATATATATATATATATATATATATATATGCATGTGTGTGCAAACAACACACATATAATGTAAACATATATATATATATATATATATATATATATATATATATATATATATATATATATAGACACACACACAGTATATATATATGTGTGATCTAGGTTGTGCCCTTGTTTGAGATTCAATTCTTTTAAATGACTCATTACTCTCCTATCAAACTAGCAACTTGCAATAAAGTCGTTCATGCTTACACGGTAATAGGGCATTAATGCTGATAATCTGACTTCCTATTAAAAACACCACTGATGCATTCAACCTTAACTGCACACACTTCCTTGAAATCTCCTCAGACTGAACACGCAGTTCTGTCAAGTACAAACGGAGGTGTGTTTGATAACTTTGGCTCCGTATATCACACAGAAAACACACTGCTGTTCTTTTGGACCTCCATGCAGAAAAGATATCTGCTCCTTTGCTCAGAGCGAAAGCATTCTTAAAACATAAACCAAAGGTGATAAGATAGCAGACATAAACACAAGCAAAACTTACAGCGTCCTGCTTCTTCTGCAGTTCCTCCAAGTTATCAGCGATGTTCTCATCAGCTACGTCGAGTGGAGTTTGCCCCTATGACACAAATACACAACGAATACTTGACTCTAACTGGTTACTCACAAGATTTTATATTTATATAACAACTATACTAATCTAAACAAATTACTTTACCCAGTGCTGTACTACTATAGGTTATATTCTACTACGATACACTACAGTTTACTGTAGTAAAAACTAAAGTATACTACAGTATTCATTACAGTTCTCTATACCCCAGTATGCTGTAGCTTTCATTTACAAAGTGTTATAAATACTTAAATATACACAGTATAATACACTTTACTATAGTATGTTTCAAAAACACTATAGTATTTTTAATGCATGCACTATAAATGTCCACTCAGCCTGTCGTTGTTGTAAAATAAACCCGTTTAGGGTAATAACAGACCCCCGTACCACATTATTGACAGCGTTCAAGTCACACATGTGTTCAGCCAGCAGATTGCAGGCCTCTTCCTGTCCCCAGTGAGCCGCCGCGTGAAAAGCCGTCCAGCCATCACTGTCCCGACTGTCCACGTCTATCCCACACTTCAACAGCACCCTGACGAGCAAAGAAACACAAAGATGCTTAGAAAGGAGAGCTAGAGAACAGGGTTACACTTAATTTTAAGGTGCCCTTGTTACAGTGTAATTATATTGTATGTAAGATCAATTAACTACATGTACTTACTATATGGCTAGGTTTAGGATTAGGGCATGCAATTATGCATAATTAATTGTTATTATAATAGTAAGTAGATGTAACGTGGAACAAGGACACCGTACAATAAAGTGTTACCAAAAACAGATGCATGATGATTCTTGAAAATGTCTCAAAAGACGTTAGTGTTACGTGTCTCGCTGCACTCACTTTAAGACCTCGATGTATCCTTTAGCAGCGGCGACATGCAGCGCTGTGGCCTGAGTGTTCGGATGAGGGACCAGAGAGGCACTTCCTGCCAACACGGCCATGGCATCCTGGAGCATCACTCTCTCCTCCTCTCTCCTGGCCTGATCCACATCTATACCTGAAAGATCATTCAAGAACAGCTGTTATCATGCTTTCCCAGGCAGCAAAGGACTTTTTTTTTTACATTTAGTAGATAAAGTTTTATATTACAGGTAATTTAAAGGACCGTGAGACTTTATTGTTAAAGATCAGTTTGCTCATAAGGACTTGAAGTTGTAGTTCACTCAAAAAATGAACATTTGCTGAAAGAGTACTCACCCTCAGGATTATACAAGATGTAGATGAGTTTGTTTCTTCGTCAGATTTGGAGAAATGAAGCATTACATCACTTGCTCAACATTGGATGCTCTGCAGTGAATGGGTGCCGTCAGAATGAGAGTCCAAACAGCTGATAAAAACATCACAATAATCCACACCACTCCACGGTCCATCAGTTAATGTCTTGTGAAGTGAAAAGCTGCATGTTTGTAAGAAATAATCCATCATTTTAAGGTGTTTTAACTTAAATGCAAGTCCTCTATCTATAATATTGCTTCCTCCATTGAAAAATCTGTCTTGTCTGAATCAGGAGAGAAATATGAACAGATGATTGATTGATTTATTTATTACAAACACACAGTTTTTCACTTCACAAGACATTAAACTGATGGACTGGATTGGTGTGGATTATTGTGATGTTTTTAATCAGCTATTTGGACTCTCATTCTGACGGCACCCATTCACTGCAGAGCATCCATTGGTGAGCAACTGATGTAATGCTAAATTTCTCCCAATCTGTTCTGATAAAGAAACAAACTATATCTTGGATGGCCTCAGGATGAGTAATTATTAGCACATTTTCACCTTTGAGTGAACTATTCTCTTCAGGACACAAAGACACACCCTCGTTCACAAAACCGATCACACCTAACAAGCAGCAGGAGGAAGTTTATAAAACCCCTGCGCAGCTCCAGTGTTTTTAATTAAGTCCTTGATGTGGGAAATTCACATGCTGTTACTGTTAACACCAAACATCCTATAAACACACACACACACACACACACAGTTAGCTTCTGTGAGACTAAGGTTTTAATAGGATCAAACACAGCAGGTCACGATCAGACAGATGGAGCTTTTCAGACAGATAATGTGATCCTGCATTTGTTCAAATGGGAATCTTGTAAAGAAATGTTGCAGTTCAATATCAGAAATTTTAAGGAAAAACAAGAAATATTTATTTTTACAAAAACAGGTCAATTTTAAGCTTTATCTTTTAATTTACGATTCGAATATTTAACTATTTTTAAGATGTATTTTTTGCCTTTATTGTAATTATTATTTCTTTCATTCCACAATCTTTCTCTTTTTCTAATCTAGGGTGTGAATCTCTCACCCTGTTTTTTAATCTCTGCCTTAAGCAGTCTTGCCATGACGTCCTCAGTAGCCACATCGAGAGGAAGTTCTCCCTCACTGTTCACCGCTCCCACATGAGCGCCGTGTTCGATCAAGTACCTGCACAAGGTAGAAAAAAAGAAAAAAAAAACATTACAATGCTGCAATGACTCATAGAGTCCAATAGAATCTGACAAGATTGCAAGATGCATTTTAATTAGATTTAGCTAAAGTGATCAGTACTCGGAATAAAATATGAATTTCAGGCACAAGGCATCTTAGAAGGCAGCAGCATGTCGTCTAGGTAGGCAGCTCACTAGGTTACTGACTTTGTGATCTGGATGAAGCCGCAGGAGGCCGCGGCGTGGAGGGGCGTCCAGCCTTCATTGTCTCCTCGGTTCACGTCACTGCCGCTCTCCACCAGAAACTCAACCATATCTGCGTTTTCATCAATACAGGCCTGAGGAGAGAACCAGAAAATGTGTTTAATCAACATAAACATGCATAATAACAAAGAGAAATTCTGACCAAAACTCAAAAATCTGAAATTGTGTTACAATATGATACAAATTATTGTTGTTTGGACTAGAGCTATTGTTGTTCACTAAAACTAGCGTCTTGCGGAAGAACATCGTAGCCGGAGCTACTTCTCCCTGTTTATGTCTATGAAGAATCACAAAGGTACTGGGTTACTCCGCCGCGGTACCCCCGAAGCAATCTAAAATAGTCCGAATATAAACACTTATTATAGGTGCACCCTGATTAAGGACAAGCCAAAAACACGGTTTGGAAAATGGATTCATGGTGTTCTCGCTTATTATATACATTTTTCTACATTTTGAACACAAACAAAGTTACGGACCACAGCTCTGATTGGTTGTTTCTTACCGGGAGTGATGTATTTCTGCAAATGGCAATAGGACCACTGGGAGGAGCCAGAGGAGCTTGATTTATTCACAGATTATCTGTCTCATATTCTACTGTCAGGACATAATGACAGGTTTAACAAATATGTAAAAATATATATATTTACAAAAGTTACCTACTGCAGCTTTAAGACTGTACATGCATTCTTCAAGCATAAGACACTGCCCTTAACCTTTGATCTTCAATTACACATGAAGTGATGCATGACTCTTATCAGCTGAGCGCTCCGTCTGAATAACTCTACTGACAATCATCATGACCTTCCTACTGACATCATCTTTACAACACTGCTGGTGCCAGTGTCGTGTTGCATCATGGGAAATCTGTGTTTTCATGTCCCTAGAGTTGTCAGACACAGCTGCCGCTGGCTGCAGGCAAAACAATAATTAGTCAGCGAAGCGTTAACATGATGGATGTGCTACTGTACACATACTGTACATGTGCAGGTTGTAATCAGTGTTGAGGACTAACATCCTAAAAGCAGCCACATTACTAACTCAACTGCATTGTTTAACAGTAGCTCATGTGATTTAATAAAAACTGTAGCTTTTCCAATAACAAGCTATCTTGTCAGCAGCAGTGTAGCATGACTGAACACTACAACAGCACTTTATAACATCAAAGAAAACGAATGAGATCATGAGTGTACACACTTAGATTGACCCTGTCAGTTTGACTGAATTAACAAAACAGGTAATTTCAATGAAGAATAAAAAAGATTCACTGATTTATTCAAGTCATAATTTAATGCACAATGAATACTGTTTGTCAAGTACTGCTGATTAATGTTCTAGTCCTAGTCCTAAACCAATTGAGTATGAGAAATTTATTCTTTTTATTATAAATTTATGCTGTTACTTTATTTACTTATTTTTCTTTCATGTTACATATGGTGTTCTTGAGACCAAAATGTCCAAATTTATGTCAAGTTCGAGTAAAGGTTCAACCGAATTTATATATAATTGCAGTCCGAGTCCAAGTCCACCAACTCTGCTGCTGATTATAAATATAGTTACATAAAGTTTTATGAAATAAATGAAGTTGTTTAGATTGTTGTATTTAGTGCATTTGTTTCCGTCCAAGTTTGATAACTGGACGGTAAACTGACCTGAGTTAGTAAAGAAACTATGTAAGGTAAGTAAACTGAGTAAAGGAAGTGACTAAGTAAATTAAGTAATTATATGACCTGAGTTAGAAAGTAAAGTAACCAAGGTGAGTAAAGTAAGTGACTAATTAAGTGAATTAAGTAAGTAACCTTAATTAGTAAGTAATCAAGTAAAGTAACTAAGTTACTGAATAGTCTGCCTGACCCAAGTTTTTGTGACCCAAGTGTTATTAACTTTACTTAGTAAGTAAAGTTACAAAGATAAAGTTACTAAGTACAGTGAGCAACTGAATGGTCAAACTGACCCGAGTTAGTGATTAAAGTAACTAAGATTAGTAACTAAGTGAGCAACTGAATGGTCAAACTGACCCGAGTTAGTGAGTAAAGTAACTAAGATTAGTAAAGTAACTACGTAAAGTGAGTAACTGAATGGTCAAACTGACCTGAGTTAGTGAGTAAAGTAACTAAGATAAGTAAAGTAACTAAGTGAGCAACTGAATGGTCAAACTGACACGAGTTAGTGAGTAAAGTAACTAAGATTAGTAAAGTAACTACGTAAAGTGAGTAACTGAATGGTCAAACTGACCTGAGTTAGTGAGTAAAGTAACTAAGATAAGTAAAGTAACTAAGTGAGCAACTGAATGGTCAAACTGACACGAGTTAGTGAGTAAAGTAACTAAGATTAGTAAAGTAACTAAGTGAGCAACTGAATGGTCAAACTGACAAGAGTTAGTGAGTAAAGTAACTAAGATAAGTAAAGTAACTACGTAAAGTGAGTAACTGAATGGTCAAACTGACCTGAGTTAGTGAGTAAAGTAACTAAGATAAGTAAAGTAACTAAGTGAGCAACTGAATGGTCAACCTGACCTGAGTAAGTAAAGTAACTAAGATAAGTAAAGTAACTAAGTGAGCAACTGAATGGTCAAAACTGACAAGAGTTAGTGAGTAAAGTAACTAAGATTAGTAAAGTAACTACGTAAAGTGAGTAACTGAATGGTCAAACTGACCCGAGTTAGTGAGTAAAGTAACTAAATAAGTAAAGTAACTAAGTGAGTAACTGAATGGTCAACCTGACCTGAGTAAGTAAAGTAACTAAGATAAGTAAAGTAACTAAGTGAGCAACTGAATGGTCAAACTGACAAGAGTTAGTGAGTAAAGTAACTAAGATTAGTAAAGTAACTACGTAAAGTGAGTAACTGAATGGTCAAACTGACCCGAGTTAGTGAGTAAAGTAACTAAGATAAGTAAAGTAACTAAGTGAGCAACTGAATTGTCAAACTGACAAGAGTTAGTGAGTAAAGTAACTAAGATTAGTAAAGTAACTACGTAAAGTGAGTAACTGAATGGTCAAACTGACCCGAGTTAGTGAGTAAAGTAACTAAGATTAGTAAAGTAACTACGTAAAGTGAGTAACTGAATGGTCAAACTGACCCGAGTTAGTGAGTAAAGTAACTAAATAAGTAAAGTAACTAAGTGAGTAACTGAATGGTCAACCTGACCTGAGTAAGTAAAGTAACTAAGTAAAGTGAGTAACTGAATGGTCAACCTGACCTGATTAAGTAAGTTGAATTTATTAAATAACTAAGTAAAGCTAATAAAGTCAGTAAGTTAAATAAGTAATGCAAAAAAATAATAATAGAGAAAGAACTACAAATAACCTTATATTTTTTATGTTTTTTTATCAATACTTTTATTCAGGAAGGGCTCATTAAACTGATCAAATGTGATAGTAAAGACATTCATGAAATAACAAAACAAATTCAAATAAATGCTGTTGGTTGGAAAAACCTTGCATCACTGTTTCCTCAAAAATATTTAGCAGTTATTTTCAGCATTTATATTAATAAGAAATATTTCGTGAGCAGCATATCAGAATGACTTCTGAAGGATCATGTGACACTGAAGAATGGAGTAATGATGCTGAAAATACAGAATTGCATCACAAAAAAAAAACATTTTAAAATTGTAATAATATTGCACAATATAAGTGTTCTTAATGGATTTGAGCACACAAATGCAGCCTTAATGAGAAGAAAAGACTTGTTTTAACCACAAACTTTTAAACCATAGTGTATAAATATATAATATAATATATATATTATAAACATATATATATATATATATATATATATATATATAATATATTTAAATATATAATTACCCTAAAACATTCAAGCTATTTAAGAGGCCACTTTTTAATTATAGTTTGATTTATATAGCCATCATATATAATGATATCTACGTAACTAAAACACTGTTTGTTATTGTAGTGCAGCTTGTACACTGTTTAGAATCCACAGGCATTATATGCCACTGCAAACAGCAGACAAACCACGTTACAGTGATTTTACCAATGATAAAATGAGTGTTTTCAGGCATGACGGGGGGGAAAGGCTTAACAGCCAAAGCGAGCAGCTCCCAGAGGAGTGCCTATAGAAATTTCCACGTACACTGCACTCGCTCTGCTCTCTGTGTGCAGGAGAACAGAAGGCCGCTCTGTTCCTGACTCCTTCCTCATTGTGTGTGTTTGTGTGGGTTTCTGAGGAACACTGGGAAACCTCTGTATGGAGAAGGTGTGAAGTTCTTGATGGGGTCACTGAATGAGTGTGTGTGTGTGTGTGTGTGTGACTCAGATAGCGACTGGCCTTTGCCTATGACAACAGCCGCTTGTACTGCATGAAGAATGTTTTCCATGCGCTCACTGGAGAACGACAGAGAGAGAAAGCCTTTGGATGGAAGGCATGGAAAAACTTAAAGAGCTCTGACTATATTTAATTCCTGTTACTGAGCAACAACAGGACAACAGGACGAGATTGAGATGAGCTGCGACAGGGCATCAACACACACACAACGATTATTAAAATAAACACGAAATATAAACATGCATATTAATGTACTAGGGTAATTATAGTTAATATAGTTAATCTTTTTATAACTTGAAATAAAACAGATTTTTTTTTAAACTTTATTTGTAAAAGTGTTTTTATTAACTGCAATAATAATGAATAACAAAACTACATAGATAAAAATATATTTTAAAAACTACTTAAAATTAAAAACACAACAAAATTACTAAAACTAAAATGAAAGTGACAAAACGGATCCAAAATATTAAGGAGCACTATAATTATACCAAAATAAAACTGGAATGTACAATACAAAAATATAATCTACTAATATCACTTTATACAACAACTACTGATAACTTTAAAGGTGAAGCGAAAATATCACAGGATAAGTTTAACCCTTTATTTGATTTATTTTGGACAAAAAGTGTATGTTTACATATCTACCATTTATTGGTCAGAAGCCACAGCATGAAAATAATAATTTATTTCTCAAACTGATATGTTTTTGCATCCATTCTAACAGGAACATAAATATGAAAAAACGTAAATAATAACTAATAATAATTAAACTTAATAAAATATAAGCAACATAATAAAACTAGAAAGATGTACTAACCAAACAGTATTTAGGACCAGAACTCTCTATTTTATAAATATGAAAATGAATATGAGCCAGGACAAACAGCGTCCAAACTTTCCAAAATACGTTAATATGGTATAAATATAATGGTTTAATACATTTATTAATAATGGTATACTTTAAAATCTAATATGGTTATTCAGTTGGCTATACAGTGTTCTTTATAGCAACAAAGCCACAATTTCCATAAATGATGATACATTTGAAAATAATAACAATTGCCTTGCTGAGATATACAAAATACATAAGATATATAAATGCAGAGGACTGACTCAAGCTGCTGTTTCTTCTGAGAAACCTTTAAGAGAAGATCTGTCCATCTGTGAACCGAACGGCTGTTTACTTTAGGACCACTGGAAGGTAAACCATCGCTGTAACTCTATCTGTGACGGAGGAGATGTGTGTGTGTGTGTGTGTGTAGAGGCCAATACTGTGTCTTTGACAGGATGTGACACTGATTTTGTCCAGAGCCAAACACACACACACACAAGCACGCGCGCACACACACACACACACACACGCTGTGTGTTCCCAGTGAGCAATCAGTTTAATTTTATTTTATGCTCTCATGAATTTCTGCATATTCATGTCATGGCAATACAGTTCAAACTAAGATACGTGGACAGAAACACACTCAGACAGAGACTACTGACTAGTGTATTACTGCATCTCATAAATCCAACAATGTATATACATACATACATACATACACACGGTATCATGTTTTTGTGTTAGCTGTATTTTTAGTCTTTTTAATCAAAATAACTTTTGATTTACATTTTAACCCCTTACCAGTCACCCCCGTTTTTTGGCATGGAGACAGAAATGACATACCCAAAATAAAAAGGTTTCTGCTCATGATTCTTTCTGACTAGATACATAATCAACATTTGTTCACAAGGCTGACACTTCAAAGTTTACTGTTCACGAATCAGAATCACTCAGACTGTTATGATAATAGAGATAAACATAAAAATAAAAATATTAAACACATATTTTTTAAATGTGTTCAAAAAAATTGTTGATGTAGGATATGAGTTTAGAAACACAGTGTAGCTGAAGCCAGAAGTCTAGCAATGCTTCATTTTAAATTTCATAATCTTATCTGTAAACTGTGAATTTTATTAAATATTTTCTAAGGCCATGTCATGTGTGTTTTTAGAGAAGGCTAATCTGATTGACTTATGGCACTTGAATTACAATGATTTTAACAATAAGTTGTAAATATTTTTATTTTTTATTTGTAATATATAATTAATGTGTAATCTAACAGCTGGCTATTTAAATATATAATAAATTATAAATACTGAAGGTTTTTATATTTAATTTGTATATATATATATATATATATATATATATATATATATATATATATATATATATGTATGTGTGTGTGTGTTATTTAATTATATTTGAAGAAAAAGTGTGTGAATTAAATGATATATATTTGTTAATTTGAAAAAACAAATAACTAAACTGTCCTAAATCCTTAATGTCCTAAAAAAAGAGCTTTTTATTTATATAATTTTAACACATATTTGTAACATTTAAATTTGTGTGTGTTTGTATAGCAATCCATTTGAAAATATAATTCCGTTCTATTCAGGGGTGAGATATAGGCTATGGAAGCTTGTTTGTGAGTGAATGAATAAATGAACGAATGTAACTGCAAACTTTATCTTACAACTTGGACTTTCCTTCCTTGCAATCTCAGTCATTTAATAGATGCTTTAATCCATAGCGACTTACAAATAAGGAGAGATTTTAAGTTATAACCAACAATTCGGAGATATAAAGTAAGAGTTCTAAAAAATAGAACAACTGTAAGATGTAAAATCAGAATTGAGAGAAAAATATCTTACAATTCTATTCTACATTGTGAGACCAAAAAAAAAAAAAAAAACACGTCATTGCGGTTTTATTTTTATATCCAGTAACAGAAGCAGGCTTCCATAGAAATATGACTTCTAGATTAGAGAATACGTGGTACACAGGTGACTAACTTCACTTTGAAGAGCTCACGTGAGACTCAAAGCCTCCGTTCCACAGAACTTCAGAAAACCGGTGAAACTTCAATCTGAGCTTCCTACGAACATCAGCTGAGCGCCAGCCAATAGCTGCTCTCGTCATGTAACCACATGACCACCTGTACGAATCAAAAAAAGCATGCCCTTCAGATTTTTCCAAGCCTGGATTTGAGCAAAGCCTTCGGCTGTTTTTGAGTGGCTCTCTCTCTTCAACAGAAGCTTGTGATAATAGATTCAAGCAGACACATAATTACCTCAAGCATACTATCATTTTTCAACCAAAACAGACTTTTTCCCTCATGTAAAGCTCTATATCAAGATAAAGCTGGTTTCTGAAGAAAACTTTACTGTCGAAACACAAGGCTGAAACAACAAAAGCCGAAAATAACCACTCCTAAACATATCATTTAAAAAAAAACATACACAGCTGAGAGGAAAAAAACAAAAACAAACAGCGGATGAAAAGAGGCCGGCGTGAATTCCAGCCATTCTCTGAAACAGCTCAGAAGACATGAGGAAAGTCTTGCTATGCCAGTTCAGTCTGGATGCTGGTGCGGTGGAGTCAGGAGCGTTAAACGTGACTCGTGACGGGCCCAAGACACTCGCTGGACAGCATTAAAACAACGACAGCAACCCTGGTACTGCAAACAACTACACAGAGTCCAGATTCATCTGTGCCAGAGGAACACAACTAGTCCAGTCCAGAACCAAAACCACGCCAGCAAGACAAACCAACAACTGGCCTTCGTGCAAAACAAGACCACTAAAACTAAATATGTCCTGGAAATACAGTTTGTCATATTATAATAGCACACACACAGCATTCAGCATCAGGACTAAAAACAGCCAAAGCAATTCTAGACTTAAACGTTTCAAAGTCACTTTAGGTTTAAACCAGAACCTTTTTACGTCTGCTAAAATTAACTAGTTAAACCAAATTATACTTTTTAGCATGTTTTATGTATTGTATATAGATCAGTGATGCTCTTTTTTTTTTTTGTCAGGATCTATTATGATCAAAAATATACTTAGAATTATACAAGAATTTGCTACAATTTATATGTTTTAATTTGTTTTAAGTTAATTATTGTTAATTGTTTTAATTTAAGTAATTTTGTTATTTTTTGTGCAGCTTAACGTCAAAAATGTACAGTATAAAAGCCTGTTTCAGCCGGGGGAATAAATCTGTTAAAATAAGATAACTGCAACTTAAACACAGAATTACGAAATGTAAACTCTGAATTCTGGGGAAAAACTCAGAATTTCTGAAAAAAACGCTGAATTCTAAAAAAATTTAACTCTGCATTTACATCATACAATTCCAAGTTTATCTCCCAATTCTGACACTTTTCTCTGAATTCTGAGATTAGTTTATATGAGTTTATATCTCACAAATCAGATTTTTCCATCTAAGAATTGGAAATATACATATTTTATATCAATTGTGAGAAACTCAGAAGCGTGAGGTTAAAAGTCACATTTGTCTCTGCGGTCTAAGAAAAATGTACTTTTAAATTAAAACAAACACACACACAAACTGGCAGAAGTACTATGGATTTTTTTTTTTATGTTATTTTTTTTTTTTTTTTTTGGTCAAGTAACATTAACAACAAACCCCTAAAACCTAGAAGACCCCTTTAGACCCTGTACACTTCAAGTTTTTAATAATATCACATATAATTACTTTTTTACGAAAAGTAATCTTTTCACTTTGTCAAACTGAGTAACCTTTATTCAAATAAAGTTAAAAACAATAATTAAACTCTACACACCCATTCAGTAGCTATTTCAATACTTTTTACTTGATGCTTCCATCATTTACATTATTAAACGTCATATTTATTTATTTTTATTTATTTATTTTTTGCATAAAGCAGTGTAATTCTTTTTTTACATTAACTTGAACACAAAGATAACTTTTCAGGCCGATATAAACTAGGTGTTTAAGAGTTTTCTCTTGTTTATCATTTTGGTTGTCACCGACCCACAAGTTGAGAACGGCGCCGAGAAAAGTTAGTGAACTTTGGCCAAAGTTTCCAAACCGAGTCAAACTTGAGTGTGAACACGCAAACACGCTTCCGTTACCTGATGCAGCGCCGTTAGACCGTCTACATTGGCGTGGTTGATATCAGCTCCCTGTCGCAGGAGCTCCGCCACCTCCTCCCGGTCTCCGGCGGAGCAGGCGGCCATGAACACCGCTCCCTGGGCGAAGCGCACTCTGGCCCGTCTGTTTCCGGGAGCGGGGCCCTGGCTCCTCGCCTCCGCTCCGGTCCGGTCTGTCTCCGAGCCCTGCCACCGCTGCAGCTGATCCTGTCGCCGCTGCTTCGCCGCTTCGGACCGGGAACGGTCAGTGGCCGCCATCTTCCACCCTCGGTCTCTCTCGGGGAGTTTCAGTGCATCAGACAAGTGATGTCCGATTCACTTACGAATCGTTCGTTCGAACCGATCTTTTAAATGATTCACTCGAGCTGACTCGGGTTTGTGAATCAATCGCTGGGGAGGTTCGACAAAACATAAATGTCCCCCTGGACCACAGGGTCCATTTTTTTAATCGCCATTTGTATATCACCTGAATGCTGAATAAATAATCTTTCCATTGATGTATGGTTTGTTAGAATCTGAGGGTGCAAAAAATAATAAGAAGAATAAGAATAATTGATAAAATCGTCTTTAAAGTTGTACAATTTAGGTTCTTAGCAATGCATATTACTTATCAAAAATTAAGCTTTTATATATTTATAGTAAAGCATTTACAACATTTCTTTATGGAACACCATCTTTACTTTTTAAAGATTTTTTTGCATTAAAAAAAACGATCATTTGGACCACAAAATGCAGAAAAGCAGTCATAAGTAGCACTGGTATATTTGAAGGAATAGCCAACAATACAATGTACGGGTCAAAATGATCCATTTTTCTCTATGCCAAAAATCATGATATTAAGTAAAGTTCATGTTACATGAAGATAGCTATTTTGAAAATCTCCTACCGTATATATCAAAACTGCATTTTTTGATTAGTAATAATATGCAATGCTAATAACATATTTTGTACAACTTTTAGGGCGATTTTCTAGATTTCTTTTTTTTTTTTAGCACCCGGTGTATCTCGGCCAAATATTGTCCTATATCCTTACAAACCATACATCAGCTTATTGACGAAAAGCTTATTTATTCAGCATTCAGATGATGTATAAATATAAATAAATAAAAATGGACTCTTATGACCGGTTTTGTGGTTCAGGGTGACATATATCAGTAATCGAAAACAGCGATTTTACAACAAAAAACGCAACTGGAGATCCGTTCACTGAAACGAATCGTTCGAATGAACCAATTCACTAAAAGGAATCAGAGAAGACAGAGATGAGGAGAGGCGCCCTCTGGCGGGCGGGAAAAGAAGAAGCCCGGATCGGAGGATTCGGCAACAACTTCATCAGCCAATAGAAACGCAGGGCCGTGATGACGCAGTAACTCCCACGCACTTGAACTTGACGGTCAATCGGAGCAAAAAAATAAATAAAAATAAACAAGTAAACGATCAGTAGGACCTGTGGCGTAGTGGCTTTATTAAAGCAGCGCTGTAAAAGTCAAGAAATGTTTGCAAAGGTTCTTCAGACACTTACAGTTTGGAACAGAGATGGAAAATATCAAACTAAAAGAAAAGACGCAAATCAGAACCTTATAACGTTTCTTTTGTTGGTAAATGTTTGATAATTTTGAAAAATTTGCTGATATACCTCTAAATCAATTATATATATATATATATATATATATATATATATATATATATATATATATATATATATATATATATATATATATAATATGTTTATATGTATAAAATACATATTCAATAAATCATAAATACAGTTGAATTCTAAGTCAAAACTTTATTAGGTCTGTTAAACATTCACATTAGAATACTGTAACTGAGCAGAAATGCAGATTAGGAGGTGTCTTTTACTGTCTGGCTCACACTTAAAGCCAAATCCCAGATTTTGAAGCATTTACAAAAGATTAACAGATTAGTTTAGTCCAGCACTAACCTTAATCTGTCTCTGGCAACCATTTCAAACAAGAAGAAAAAAAAAACAAGAGGGTGCATTTACAACAAGTACAAAAAGTAGCAGTAAATATGCTTTAGACATAAGCACATGACAGTAGAGTAGAGTAGCAGCATTGATGTTGCATTGCCAGGGCAAATGGTCACATGGTTTGCTTTGAATCAGTCTACATGCATGAACCTTCAGAAACAGCCTCAGATCACTTTACTTTCTCAGGTTTGAAACTATGCTGAGGTGCCTTCAAAACACAAATACTGATGACACACAAGACACATTCAAGGACATTCTGAGGGAAATTCACTTTCTTTCTGATCCGTCTTTGTGGAATGTTCTTGGTTCAATACAGATTTAGCTCAATTGTTGAAGCTTGTATTTTTCTTAATGCACTTACATGAATTATTCATAAAAAAGTTGATTACTTAAGCTTTAAAGGATGTTTTTGAGGAGAGACCTGTTTTCTAGGTGGATGAACTTCTGGTTGTGTAATATTACTGGCATATGATTCACGTGAAAGTGGATTTTGACCCATCTTAATAAAAATTCCTTTCTGATTTCCTTGCATGTCATGCAAAAGAGATAAATACACACTTTATAACATTGCACTTTAATCGTACAGAAAAGTGCCTATGCATTGCCATTAGTGTACAATTACTGAACCTAAACATAGGAGCCTGATAAAATGATAATTTTAGAAGAAAATTTCAGATGGCACTTAAGAGGCTTATCATTATCAAAACATATCATTTTTTCTTTTTCAGTCGATGCCAAAAAGGCTTAAAATGTCTTGAACCAAGAACATTTAATGAAGTACAGCACATCTTTTAAATACATTCTTATGCTGTGTTTTCTTATTGCATTTCTCAACCTTCTTTTCAACTGAGAGACAGACTTCTCACAAAGATTTGCAAAGCATTTGTTTTCTGTCTGCTGACCATCAGGCACTGAAATGTTCACCTCAAAGTTCCTGTGCATCATCACAGTGCATTGTGGGATATAATGGTCTGTCCGGCCCGTGGTTAAGGGAGCAGGCTGGTGTTCGGGGCTCCAATGGGACGCATGGTGAGCCCCTCCATTGCGTCTTGGTGGCTCAGGGAGCTGGAGGCACTGGGGTGAGCCGAACTGGTGGTGAAAGACCCTCGGAGGTCCAGATTGACACAGAAAAGGCCTGGCAGGAGTTGGCGCTGGTACTGGTCCAATCGCAGCATGGCATCCAGGACTGTGGAGCTGCCCCCGTAGACCCATCCCGGCAGCAGACGCGCCGCACTGAAGCTCGCCGGGGCCGACTGGGAATGTTTCAGCTCCAGCTGATATGAAAAGCTGAGAGAGAAAAGAAAATAACACTTCTGCTTGTATTTTTGATCATTTTTGTGAGAACATTGTGTCTTACAGTAAGCTGGGTTGAGCATTTTAGGCTCCTTTATAATTCATAAATGTTTTTTTTTAGTCCATAAGGCACATGAAATTGGATTACTTACTTTTTTCCCCTATATTTTATATTTATTGTTAATTTCATAAGTTATACATGTAGATTATTTTAACATTTTATTATATAAAGTTAAATTATATTTTTGGGGGAAAAAAAATTAATGGAATTAATAATTAATCAAAAAATGATTACACATAACTGTAATTACAAAGTTAAATATATGAATAATTAAATGTATATAATTATTATATTTAATTTATATGACAAAGTTATATTTTAATATGTGAAAAAACACACACACATATATATATATATAGCTTATGCAATTAAAAAAATATAAAACATCATATTATATATAACTTAACATAACTGAATACATTTAAATATTTAATTAACCTTAAGATTAATTTAACATCCTTATGAAACATTTACTTATAAAATTAAGCATTGTTAACATTTTAATTGATTAGGCATTAGCTTTTGTAATATTATTTTATGAAATTATTTAATTATAATTTTGAAAAAAGAAATATGGTAAAAGATTAAACATCCTTAAAATACATTTATATGATATGAGACTAAAACTATGAAAAAGATGGCTAGCAGAAAAATATGAAATAAACATCTGGAAGTCACCAGACTGTGGAATATTATACACTGCTACATGGTTGCACTCGGGGGATTCATGATATGCAATGACTCGGAGACTGAGCCTCTGGTCAGATTGGGCTCTCAGTGTGTGTGTGTGTGTGTGTGTGTTGTGTGTGTGTCGTCTCTCACCGTGCAGACACCTGCTGTGACACACTCCTCCCCGCGTTTGACAAAACACTATGCAGCAGCTTCACTGTCTGCTCCTTCATCCAGCCCACGTCCTCCTGAATATCTGGCAACCACTCCAGCAGTCTGAGACACAGAGAGGTCAAGAAAATACATTTCCAAGTGCAATGGCATCTTTTTATATGTGTCACTGATACCAATATATCCCTTATTTCTTCATTTGAAGAATCATGTGTAGGGTTACGATGAAGTCTGTACCTCATGCTCAGTGACAGAGCTGATTCTAGAGGAAGTGTGTATGGTAACAGGATGGCAGATGCCAATCTAACGGGCAGCATGTTACTCAGCGACCGCAGCAGACTCCGCCTCTCCCTACAGGCCTCCACCAGCGCTGAACAGAGAACAACATTGACACATTACAACACTGCCCCGGTGAACACCAGACATAGTCCTGCTGTCTATCAGCACCTTTATGTACTCTAGGAGGCAAGTGTTCAAAGATGTGGTCCTCGATGCTGGAGAGATCCAGTGTTTCTCTGTCCTCTGACTCTTCCTCATCCTCGCCGTCGGACTCTTCCTCGGCCTCTCCACCAGCTACGGCCAGCATACGGTGTGGACCTCGATGCTGTAACAGACCTGAAACACAGTGATCGCTTCTTAAAACGCTGGTTCACACAAAAAATGAGCTCCAAGATCTATTTGGAGAGCAACACACAATTTGTATGGACGACTTTTATTGGGTTTTTACGGCACTTGATGTCATTTATAGAGCTTAAGAGTTGAGAAAACAGAGGAACATCCTACTAAATGAGTCGTGCTTTTTGTCAAACATAAGCATAATGTTATTTAGAAAAAATAACAGGGATACATACATACAATATTTATTTGTGTGTATGTGTGTGTGTGTAAAATAGTAATAATAATAAATAAAAATACTATTTACACATATATACTAATGAGAAATATAATTAAAATACAAATTATATATTTTACTATATATATATATATATATATGATTATTTTGTTATAATGAATCAAAAATAATTATACATAATTAATTATATATACAGTTAAAAATATAAATAATTAAATATGTAGATTTATAATTAATTTATATTACATATTTATATAATAATATTTGAAAACAATAAATGTATAAATTAAACAAACAAACAAAAAAATAAATATATATATATACGCACATATGTGTACTATATTTAATTATATAGTCAATATTTTTCAAATTGTATTATACTTTCTATAATTTTGTATATTTGTATATTTAAATTCATTAAAATATTTTAACATATGTGCTATTAGATAAAAAATTATGTGTATAAATTACATTTATAAATATGTAATTTTAAATTTCTAAAAATACACACACGTATATATATATATATATATATATATATATATATATATATATATATATATATATATATATATATATATATATATATATATATATAAAATATCTTTAATCTTTATATATAATATCTATATCTTTAATATCAGTATTGTTCACTAGAGGTCTCTCTAACACCAGTGAAACTATCTGCTTCACGTCAGCGGTGATAAAAATGATCTTCAGCAGCACAGCTGGGAGCCAGCAGACGGATAATAAACACCATTCCATAAACATCCCGCAATAACTGAAATACCTGCCCATATCCAGCAGTAAATGAACCGTTTTGGTTTAGTGAAACATGCTGACATAAAAAAAAAAAAAATCTGATCAGTGAAACATTAACGAATGACTCACCGTTCTTCTTCAGGAAGTGTAAAGCGTCTCTGTATCCCTGCTTGCACATGTTCTTCATCACCTGAGGAGAAGAAGAGCAGGCGGTGTGTGTTAGAGCAGGGACAGTGTTACCTGAGGTGTGTGTGTGTGTGTGTGTGTGTGTGTTACCAGCGGGTCCGGTGGGAACAGCGCTCTGGAGACTCTGTAGAGGTTGGCCAGGGTGAACTGGATGGAGGTGTTGGTGAAGCGCAGCTCATGGATGTTGGTGGAGCTGATGTCTCGAGGGCAGATGTCACTTTCTCCTGAGAACGGAGACACCGTGATGGTGTTCTTCAGCTCGTACTGAGGCAAATTATCACTGATGCCACCGTCCACGTACCGCTGACAGACAACACACACACACAGTCTGATTTCATTTGAGACTCACTTAGTTGTTTTTTTATTATTAGTTTTACTACTAACATATATATAAAAACATTTTTATAAAACGATATGTACATATTTATCTATCTCTTTAACAAAAATGAATAAAAGTAGTAGTTAATTAAATCCTATTAATTTAATTTGTGTATTTTTATTATTGTTTATAAATTTTCTCTTCGTATACTCTTTAATTGAATTTAATTGCTGTGTGGCTGATTAAACAAAACAATCTAATTAACAGAAATGAATAAATTCAGAAGATAATTAAACAGTATAATGTATATTTTTGTTAATATTACTTTCATTCCCGTTCATATTTCTACAATGCAAGAAAAAATATACATTATTTATACTGACAGATAATGTATTTGAATTAAAACAATGTTATTATTTTCTTGATTATTAACCACATTTCCCTCAACTTCTCATTACTGCAATGTGAGAAAAAATCGTAAAGTATTTAACTGTATTGAATATAATGTTGTGACATATTTTTTTTATTATAATTAACCACATTTCACTATAAGGCAAAAATATGATACATTATGATAAATAATGCCACAATGAAAAAAATCTAAGGGTACTAAAAAAAATAAAAAATTGGCTTAAGCTTTTTTTCACTATTATTATTTATAAATGAAAAGAAAGTGGAAAAACTAAACCTTGAGAAAAGAGAAAGCCCTGCTCAAAAATACACAAACAATACAAAATTCAAGGAAAGTCCCAAGAACTAGAGCAAAGATCAGAAAACTGTCAGCGGTCACTGAACCGACTGCTTTTACATTAAAAATAAAAAGCCAAGCCTTTCTCCTGGCACAACATCTGACTCCAAATCAGAACAACAGCTTTCTCTACAAAAAGCATCAATGAATACAGAAGGTCCGCATTTCCCAACAACACTCAACTTTTAAAAACAGAACCGAAGACTGCTTGCGCAAGCTTTCACAGCATTTCTGCAACCTTTCGAGCGCCGCTCTAATGTAGTGATGTTTACTCGCTCTTACTGAGTGAGGGATTTAAACAAACCAGAACATTAGTTCATGTTCTATTAAACAACATCAATCAACAATACATGCACAACTTCTGATTTTAATAATGCATTTGTAAATGTTGAGATTAACATGAACTAAGATGAATAAATCTAGCAGAAGTATTGTTCATTGTTAGATCATGTTAACTAATGTTAACCAGTGAACCTTATTGCAAAGTGTTACCATTCAAACTCCAAACAATAAGCAATAAACTCATCCTACATCACACATTCAATAAACAAGCATTAATTCATTATTAAATTCCATTAAAATTCAATAAATTAAATCTGGATTCTACATACACTACTGATTTTGTGTTTATTATGATTATTATACATGTTAAAAACAGTTGCGCTGCTTTATATTTGTCTGGAAACCATGATCCTTCATTTTTCTTCAGGTGAATATATAGTTCACAGCATTTATTTGAAATATAATTTTTGTAACATTATACATTTCTTCACTTGATCGATTTAATGCATCCTTGCTGAATTACAGCATTAATTTCTTTAAAAAATCGTACGCTTCTATCATATCCTAAAGAAATAAATCAGAGCCTGTGCTGGTGCTTCAAAAAGATTAACATTGCAACTGAATTGTATTATATCTAAAAGACATATGTTATTTTAATGTGTGATATATATATATATATTTTTTAATAATGCAAAAAAATTCAGCATTTTTGTTTAGTCGACCAGCAGCACCAAATTTTGTGAGATTTGTAACAAGCACATGACTTGGCAAAAACTGAAAGTGAGCACAGAAGGACAATTATATTGCAGTTGTAAATGAGTTATGAGTAATTATATGGTGACTGGATACTTACCACTCCCTGCAGGGTTGGAGGTATCAGGCCACAGTACACGGGGATGTAAGCACTGCATACACACGCCTGCACACACACACACACACAATAAACACACAAGGGATTTGGACATGAAACCATAACACCGTGTGATATAAATCATGTGCATTAACTGTAAATATCATGAATCCAGGATTGTTTCCAGCTGGGTATTAGCAGGTTATGTGAGTCGCTTTTCACTAAACCTACTGGAGATTTTATTATGCATTTACAGCTTTAATGAATATGTGTGTTATGTTGGAGTGTAAGCACGCACTTGCACGAGTTCCTCATTGCTGTTGAAGTGTGTCACCAGCACGTTTTCTCCGTCGGTCACGCGGGTCAGAGAGATGCCCAGGCGACCGGTGGCACGGCTGTAGCTGTCGGGAGGCAGCACACGGTGCATCACAGTCCGCATGATCTTCACTAGATTGAAGGAGGGGTGCATGGGGCCCAGGAAGCGCTTTCGGGCTTCTTTAGCCACGTCTATGATGCCTGCACCTGCCTCTCCTGTCACAGGACCAGAAAGAGAGCAGTTAGTGATCACACACTGGAAATAAGCAACAGGTGGATATTGTGCCATTACACATGAGACATAGATACTAAATATAGATGGACACAGACAAGATATGACTAATGGTAATACCATGGTACTGAGGGACCACTGTATTCATATGCACATGGTTCTTTGGTATCAGTGTTATTTTAGTTTAACCAAGAAATAATTATAGTTTTTATTTTTTCATATTTTTTGTTATCGTTTACATTTTTGTTAAAGTTGTAGCCATTTTGTTGTGTCATTATTAGTTTTTAGTCATTATTATTATAATTTTTTTTTTAAATGAGTCAGTCTATATAGTTTTTAATTCATTTTTATTAATTTATTTGGTTATTTTAAATGAAATTAAATGTCTTTGCCTGAAAATAATATTTATTAATATTTCTTGCCTGAAATAAAATGTATTTATAGTTTATTTTAAGTATACTTTATAGATTTAATTTTATATCACGTAAAGTTTATTGTATCCAGTAATGAAAATACAGTTTTATGCCTTATTTTTTAGCATGGTAAATATCCATAAACATTCTATTATACACTGCAAAACAAAAAAAAACAAAAAATAATAATATTGGAGTATGATTTACAAGACAATACAATTTCAGACTTTCTACTTCAATATTACATGTTTAATTAAATGTGTTACTTGTACCATGATATTTAAATGGCAAGGAAAACTTCCAAAAACACTATATTACCATGGCACCTGTACTTCTTGACTGTAAATACATATATATGTGGCCCTGGATTACAAAAGCAGTTTTATGTCTCTGGGGTATATCTGAAGCAATAGCCATCAATAAATTGTATAGGTCAAAATTATAGATTTTTTTTATTCCAATAATCATTAGGACATTTAGGACAGATATTTTATAAATTACGTAAATATATCAGAACTTTTTTTATCAGTAATAACCTATGCACTGCTAAGGACTTTATTTAATAAATTTTAAAGGCGATCTTCTCAATATTTTGATTCAAATAGTTGTTTATCTCAGCCAAATATTGTCCTATCCTAACAAACCATATATCAATGGAAAGCTTATTCAGCATTCAGATGATGTACAAGTAATAAACAAGTGTGAGTTTACCCAGACACGCGCCGCTGACCAACGCAGTGGCCGTGAGCGCGCCCGCGGACGCGCCATAAATGTGACGCGCGTTGACCACCAGAAACGGCGCGTGCTCCTGCAGACAGCTGGCCACTCCGATGTGATAAATACCCAGAAAACCACAGCCGGCGAAAGAGATATTCCACGGAGAGTCGAGAGGGAACATGTTTTCTTCTTCAAAATCTTTAGATAACGTCAATAAATCCTTCTGGACGTACAGTTACTTTCGTTTACTTTCGTCTTTCACGCGCCTGGTGCATCGCGGAAGATACATACAGTGAACTTCTAACGTTTATAACGACCTACAAACAAACTTCATGCGATGTAAAAGTTTCTAATGTGATGAACAATCACTGAAGTTTCTTGAAGATCTGTTTTCTCCGCTAGCTTGTTAAATAACTTTCCGTACGGTGACCGGTGTTTTGAAGTGTCGTGCTCGTCTCCGTCAGAAAACAGGACACAAACGTCATCGGAGAGGGCGGGGCATGTTGACATTGGGCGTGGCTGAGGCGATATTAGCCAATCAGAGTCTGCGCTCATGGACCCCATCCACTTTTTTCTTTCAGCTGTCAGTGAAGTTTGTTATTGAACTTATTTTTTTCTATTTATTTTGATTCGACGTACTTCTGTGAAGCTTGTAGTGACAAGGTCATTTTGATTTTTAAATATCATAATATTTTAAATATAAATATATTACCATGGACCACAAAACCAGTCAAATGTCAATTATTTATAATGAAAATCATACATCTGAAAACCGAATAAATAAACTATCCATTTATATGGTTTGTTAGGACAGGATTATATTTGAGTGAGGTATAACTATTTGATAATCTGGAATTTAAGATTGTAAAAAAAAGAAGAAAAAAATAAAATACTGAGAAAATTGCCTAAGGATACCCATATGAAATAAAATGCATATTATTATTTGTGGTAGGAAATTTACAAAATATTTTCATGGAACATGATCTTTACTTAATATCCTAATGATTTTTGACAATAAAGAATGTTTGAACTTTGCAATTAAATACAGAATGTGTATTTTTTCTTTCAATAGTTTTTAGTATATCAACAAGGTATCAGTGTCAATAAACAGCAGGTTTCCTGCATTTTGACCATGCACTAGTCCCTATACTGTATGTTATTTCAATGGTGTTGTCCACCTTTGTACAGTGTTTTACAACATATCTTACCAGGGATCCTCCCAAATGACATGGTTTTAAAAATATGTCTTCTCTGGGGACTGTAGAGGACAGAATACTCGACAGTGTACTGTTTTGTTAGCAATGTTCTTCTGATTTATTTTAGTGCAGTTTTGTCAAGATTGATTGTGTGCATGCACTCATGGGACACGGGAACATTCTCACATAAAAATGTGTTTTGAGTTTCGGGATGTCGAAGAGTTCACAAGGCCAACCCTACAAATGCACAAAATAAGTTTATCAATTTATGTTATGTATATAATTTATTAAGTGATAACATTTATTTTATATTGCACTGTGAACTTTTGCTATTAAAAATCATTTTCATGCATGGTGTTTACGTCTATATGTTTATGTCTATAAGTGACATGAACAGTATTAAAACTTTATATATTACATATATTATGTTATGTGACTGTATTATGCACCCAAACTCTGTGAGGGGGATTTGGGTCCCCCTCACTTAGCTGAAATGACGGTCCTGGGAAGCAG
>NC_039267.1:4208726-4256881 GCF_003368295.1 Carassius auratus | reverse complement strand
TCCAGAGTCACAGAATGTATTTTTATACTAACATATTTTAATGACAGTATATTTATTGAACAAAAACTGCAATTATACATTGCAAAGTGAAAAGCCCAATTTTTTCTTAAGGTTTTAGCCCCTTTGTAGCCTACTACAGAACAAATATGATCTATTTAGGCTTAAAAGATCAGCATGAGACGTTCATCGATCTGTGTTCCTGATTCTTTTTCCTCACTAGTTTGAACGAAGCTTCAAGTTTATGCGAGAGGCTGAAGACCAGCTGAAAGTCATTCCTCTGTTCTGTTTCCCTGATGCTAAAGACTGGGCACCTGTGGACAGTTTCCCCAGGTATCGAATCCACAGCCTTACAAAAGCAACCTCATTCATTATTTGAAGCACATTTGTTGTTATTTGCTGAAATATATGCTTTTTTTGTGCTGGTCGGGAATCATTTGCTCATTGGAAATGAATCTGTTCTTCATAGTGAAACGTTTTCGTTTGTCTTAACCGGAGAAGATGGAGCCGGAGATTTGGCTACTGTCGACGTTTACTGGTGAACTGCTCTTTGTTTTTCATTTGAAGGGTACCATTAATACTAAATAACGTAGAGTACAGTTACCACAAGCTAGACATTTAGTATTACAAAATATGAATGAGGTATTAATGGGCTTCAGAATTAAATAACTTTTTACTCAATACTGCACAATATATGCTGCCTATTGTTTTTTTTTTTTAAATACCAAATTGTCATTGTGAACTCATTAGGTTACATTTAAGTGACTTCTAGCTAGCAGTTAGAAATAAATGTTATTTTGTATTTTAAATTCATTTTTTGGGCGTTTCATCAGTGGTTTGTGTGTTTTGTGTTTATAGCCCAGCGGTAAAGGGAGGCGTCTACCTGAAGTGTACTGCATTGTGAGCAGACTGGGCTGTTTTGATCTCTTCTCCAAGGTGTTTCATTTGACCTTTAGCATTTAACTTCAGTGTGCCATCTATTATCTTGTGCTTCTTTTTTGTGCTTTATTTTAATAATTGTATTTAATAATTATTATTTATGTTATTATATTTATATTTATTTATAACTATTATTATTAATATATATATATATATATATATATATATATATATATATATTATATATATTTTTTTTAATCAATCTTACCCTAAAGACATGCTTATGTATTTTTATTTATTTTATTTTATAATTTTTTTTATAAGCCATAGGGTTTCAGCCTGTAAGGCATCTTACCCTACAGACATTTAATTTAATTTAATTAACATTTTTTTTTTTTTTATAAGCCATAGGGGTTTCAGCCTGTAAGGCATCTTACCCTACATTTAATTTAATTTAATTTAATTTAATTTAATTTAATTTAATTTTATTTTATTTTATTTTATTTTATTTTATTTTATTTTATTTTATTTTATTTTTTTATTTTTTTTTTTTATTTTTTATTTTTATTTTATAAGCCATAGGGGTTTCAGCCTGTAAGGCATCTTACCATACAGACATTTTATTTTATTTTTATTTATTTTATAAGCCATAGGGGTTTCAGCCTGTAAGGCATCTTACCATACAGACATTTTATTTTATTTTATTTATTTTTATTTATTTTATAAGCCATAGGGGTTTCAGCCTGTAAGGCATCTTACCCTACTGACATTTTATTTAATTTAATTTAATAAAAAAAAAAAAAAAATTATAAGCCATAGGGGTTTCAGCCTGTAAGGCATCTTACCCTACATTTTATTTTATTTTATTTTATTTTTTTTGTTTTGTTTTGTTTTGTTTTGTTTGTTTATTTTTATTTTTTTTAAGCCATAGGGGTTTAGGCATCTTACCCTAAATTCATTTATTTTATTTTATTTTCCCTAAGCGTCACAGCCTGTATCTTACACTAAAGACATGCTTATGTATTTGATTTGATTTGATTTTAACCACAGACATCTCACCCTAAATACATATTTTGTTTTGTTTATTAATTTGGTTTTCAGTTTGTTTTTGTTTTATTATAATTTATTAGTTTTTTTTTTATGACAATATATGACAATTTAATTATTACTTCATTTATTTAGAATAATTTTGAATAATGTATGAGTGGTATGCAAAAAAATAACGATAAACTCACAATAACTACTGGTATTGTCACTGGTATTATTATATTTATTTGTTTTGAACAAAAAAAAGCGATCTGTGGTGACATGAAAGCGATCTTACATGAGGTGTGTGCTGATGTCTGTCTGATGCAGATCCTGGATGAGGTAGAGAAGCGACGAGCCATTTCTCCTGCGCTGGTCCAGCCGTTTATGAGAGGAATTATGGAGGCTCCGTTCCCAGCGCCGGGAAGAACCATCAGCATTAAGAACTTTCTGCCGGGTTCAGGGACCGAGGTCAGTGTAAAAGTATATGAAAACATCTTCTGGAATTCTACAGGGAGTTCATTCTCAAAGTTAATTCCACTTCTCTCTCTCTCTGACTCTTTCCGTAGGTGATAGAATTATGTCGCCTTCAGATTCCCGTCTGGAGCACGTGGATTTCGAGTGTTTGTTTTCCTCTCTGAGCTTGCGTCTGCTTCTGCGGGTGTTTGCTTCTCTTCTGCTGGAGCGGAGGGTCATCTTCACCGCAGATAAACTCAGGTACGACCCATTCACACCTGTCCGAGGCATCTCATCCAGCAAGTTCAGAAGCCTTGTTTTAATGCAGAGCTTGATTGACAGGTGAGTAGGCGGAGCTTGTTCTGGATGCTCACTTGTGTAAATGGTGTCTTTCAGCATTCATAAGGTAAAACTATACATGATCAATTTATGGACGTATGTTGCATTAAGAACGGCACACGTGTGTTTGTGCGTGAACCCTAAAGAGGACAAGGGAAGAATGAAAAGATATGGCACGGTAAGCATGGAAAAGAGTGTGGCTTGTGGAACTGTTTTTCACAGCTCAAGACAGATATGGAAAAATGCTGTCGTGTTATATAGTCGCCTTGGGAACAAACGTCAACCCCGATGTTATTTTTCTACGGAAAAAGAGAGAGACCAGCGCTCACATGACGTTCTGCGTCTGTAATGAGAGCCGGGTCCCTTCTTAGGGATCATCAAACCAGCATCCTCCCTAAAAAGATGATTTGAGACAGTGATGAGCTGGCCAAATGGATCTGGAAGGACCTGGAATTGTGTTAAGTGTGTCGACTCGCAAATAAGAGGAGAAATATGCGTCCTAATGAGTAAAGACTGCACTTTTAGTGGATGAAATGGCTCTTCTACAGAACAAAAAAGGCTGTTAGAAAATCAATCAATTAACCACACTGCACTAAAAATATTAAACATACTTATATTTTGATAACATTGATAAACTGATAATTATGATTGATGTCATTGCTACTATTATTGTTATTATTTATTTTGAACAATGTTTAATAATAACATTGGATTTTTTTTTTGTGAATAAAAATATATTTTTTTAAACAATTATATACTGTAATAATTGTTGATTTGTTCTTGCTGTTATCATTTACAATCTGCTAATGGGTAAATACAAAATTGATTTATATTTATAATGGGTGAGTCATTTTTCACATCCACATCAAGAGAAAAATAAGAAATATTTTCTTATTAATTTTGCCAGTGTTTGCCAATATCCTCTCAATTTTATAATTGATAACTTCATAGTTTTATATATATATATATATATATATATATATATATATATATATATATATATATATATATATATATATATATATAATAACATTTCAATGTAGTTATTATTGGTATAATTATTTATTTTATTAAAATATTAAAGTATGCTAATGACAATTTGGAATGAAATGCACAATGCAAAAATCATAATTGTCCTAAAATAGCTTTTTATACAAAACATCCTGCTATTTCTTGCATTATTGAATTTCTTCAGCATTTAGAAGGTATTGAAAGTATGAGCAATAGTGTTGCCTGCTTTAGTGAACGGCACTGATTGTTGTTTCTTTGCTGCCATCTGCTGGTGTGAATGTGTCAGCACAGTCATGTTGATCCGTGTCTCTCTCTCTCTCTCTCTCTCTCTCTCTTTAGCACCCTCTCTAAATGTTGTCATGCCATGGTGGCTCTGCTGTACCCCTTCACCTGGCAGCACACATACATCCCGGTCCTGCCGCCGTCCATGATGGACATTGTCTGTACACCGACTCCTTTCATAGTCGGGCTGCTCTCCAGCTCTCTGGCCCGTCTCAAAGAGCTGCCGCTAGAGGAGGTCAGACACCAGCAGTGTACCACAATAATACACCTTTCTGCAGTATGTGGGACATAGATGTCTGCATCAAAATACATTTTCTAAAGTGATTTTATGCCTATAGAAAACACATTTAATTTAAGTAAAGTTTCTACTTTTATGGTTTCAAATAAGTTTTTGTAGAATAAAATTTCAAAATTTGGTTGAAATAATGTTACATTGTCATTCAGTGTAACAATATTTATGTAAAACATGCTTATTCTGATTTGTACATTAAAATATTGTAAGAATAAGAGAGCATATGGAAATTTAATTGTTTTATATTAGTAAAAAAAATCTTACTGACAATTGGGCGAAACCTAAGACTGTGGCAGATTAAAAAATAAAATAAAATTACTGATTAGTATTTGGGGTGAAAGTAATTAGTCTTTTAATATGTCATAAATCGATTTTTGTTGTAAGTACGCCTGACAAGATTGTCACACTGAATGACATTTTAGTGGTGTCTTCTGTAAATCAGGGAAACAATTATATTTATTTTTTGCTTGGAAAAACAAAAACATTTTTTTTAATTATTGGGTAAAAAAACAACAATTTAATACACATATTGTTTTATGCTTAAACCCTTTTTCGTCTTTGACTCATGTAAAAGTGATGTTTAAAATGTTCAGATTCATTAACATGTATATGTTTATATTACAAAATGTGTTTTCTGTGCAGTATGTACAGTATACTGCATACTTTCTTAATAGTAAGCGCGACAGTATGCAACAAGGTTGTAATACTTTTGATTTTTATATGAAGTATTTTATTTCCATTTAATTTTCAATTTCTCTATTTTAGTTTCATTCTGTTGGTCAGTTCTTTTGCATTGGTTACAGTTCTGTTTCTTTTGGTCAGAGTTTGCATTTTTCTAGCAGTTTTTTTTGTTGTTTGATAGTTGATAGGTTTATTTGATAGTTTTTTGATAGGAATTGCATTGCATTGTGGGTTGTTCAGAGCAGTTCTCTGGCTGTATGCTGCACATTTCGGCAGATGCACAGGCGGCACACTGCATGCTGCTAAAGCAAAACATAGACAGGGTCGGAACATAGCCAGAGGAGATCTCCAAAGTTATTTTCAGCTGTTTGACCTGTGACCTCTTGGATGTTACACCTCATTATGACTAATGTGGGAAGGAAACAAGGCCAATAAAGCCTAGGATGTGGTGTTAATATTCTATGTATACATTTATGGATGAACAAAAGAACCGGATTGGGCTCTTCTCAGAGAAGATCAGAGGCCAGACACGTTTCTGATATTTCTCTCTGAGAACTTCCCGTGCGGCTGGGCGGCCCTGACCTCTGACCTCGTCACAATAGCTGCGATAGGGGAAAAGGCTGAGATCGCCAGTGCAGGAGGAAATGACATCACTGTGTCCTCTGCTCTCTTTCAGGTCCTGGTGGTCGACCTCGGCAACAGTCGTTTCCTGCGACAGGTACTGTACCCGAGTAGTTTTGGTCTTTAATTTAGGCTGGATTTGCATCTCGATGATGAAGCGAAAGAAATCTACGTCTGTGTTTCCTGTTTCAGATGGATGATGAGGATTCGATTCTGCCTCGTAAACTCCAGGCCGCTCTGGAACACGTTCTAGAGCGGAGGAAGGAGCTGGCGTGTGACGTGGCAGATAATCCTGGCGGTACATTACTGTCCGATCTCTTACACTCAGGGGTTAGAAAGATAACAGCCATGCATCTTGGACGAAAAAAATATCTGCTGATTTGCAAAAAAGGCTTCACTTATTTGATGACAACAAAAATACATTTTGAACATGGCTTCATCCACTCTAAGAAAAAAAGGTACAAAAGCTGTCACTGGGGCGGTACCTTTTCAAAAGGTCCACTTTTGTACCTTTTAGGGACTAATATGTCTTTTTAAGGTACAACGGTGTGCCTTTTGGAAAAAGTACCGCCCAAGTGTCAGCTTTTGTATCTTTTTTTTCTCAGAGTATCCAATGTTCTAGAATTCCTTGTTCTAGAAATGTATGCAAAATAGCACAAATTTAATTGGATAACACATCATTGGCATATTAAAACATAACATTTTAGAAAATATTTAATACAAAAATATGTTTGTAATTCTTGATGTAATCAATCAACTGTGTAAGTATGGTTATTTTTTAGTTTTTTGTTTTTGTTTTTTTACAACATTAACTTGTGTCTCGCCTTAATGCGTAAAAACATACAACAAACATATCTTTAAATATTATAATGCATTTTAATGTTGGTTACAATTATGGAAATATATAATGCATTACAGTGTGCATAATGAATAGCTTTATATACATGTATCAGGTTTAATGCACTTGATAACAGCATTACTTTAATATCATTTAGATACTATTATAGTTTAAAATGGTATTAATTGAATCAGTTTTTTCAAAATCAGATTTTTAGATCCTTTTTAATTTTAAATCTTATTAATTTTGTTGTGGGTCTTTATCAGTTTTGGTGTTTTTTTGTTTATTCTATACTATAATATTGCCTTAGCATCTAGGTGAAAGAAAAATATGATTTAATTTTTTCATTTATTTTATTTCAGGTAACGTTTATATGATTTAACTTTCATAAAAAATTTTTTGTTTTTAGTTTCAATTATTCTCTAGATAACTATAATTGCAAAACAACAAAAGCAGTTTAACATAATAATAATGTTTTTTTTCTTCAGTATTTCTTTTAACACACTAGTCACTTTTTGGATGAATAATCAAGCATCCTAATTTATTTATTTTTTTGTAATTTGTCCTCATTAGAGCCCAGTTCTCTGAGTTGTGTGGTGTCAGAGGTGTTTGTGCGGTTCTTTGTGGAGATCGTGGGTCATTACTCACTCTTTATGGGCGGCAGTGACCGTGATGAAGAATCCTCTGCCTCGTCTTCCTCCTCTCCGACTCCCTCGTCCTTCCAGCGTGAGGCTTTTCGTAAAGCCGTGTCCTCCAAGAGCCTGCGGAGATTCCTGGAGGTCTTCATGGAGACGCAGATGTTCGCGGGATTCGTGCAGGAAAGAGACTTTCGGAGGCAGGGCCTGAAAGGTTCGAATGGTTATGAATCTTGGGAAATACAATTTATATTTGAGGATTGATTTTGTTTTGAAACTGTTTTGTTGTTTGTTTTGAACAGGTTTGTTTGAGATGAGGGCTCAGGATTACCTCGATTCTCTGCCAGGCAGCGAGAACAGAGGCGTCAACAAGTTCCTCAAAGGTTTAGGTAATGTTTCACCTGCAGATCTAACTAAAGACAAAGAATTAGGGCATGTTTGGAATGACATGGTGTTTCTGCTGTATATGCATATCTTCTGTATATATAGAATATCCTGATCACTCTGGGTAGCTCTTTAAATATTATTTTTTAAGTATAATTACATTAATAAAAATTTATATTATGTATATTTTATTATTGGAAAATGATATTTTGATTATGTAATAGCGTATGGTAAATAAGCATATGGAATAAGCATATATTTTATATAATTATTATATATCGTTTAATGCCAGTTACTTAATGCTTTGTATTTTGGGATACAGCATTCCACACATTGGTTTATGCAAAATACATATAATATAAATATTAAAATAAACATGAATATGGAGAGCTAAAATAAGTCAAAATTAAGCTATTAAATGAATATGGAAATATAGAAATAAATTGGTTAAATACTACATTTTAACATTAAAAACAAATAAATGCATGAATAAATGCATGATTTAAAATGAAATATTAAATTTCCTCCACATGTTGTAAGCAAACAAACAAATACATATTTATGCATGCATTTAATTATTTGTGTTTAAAGAACATTTAAAAACAACCCAAAGGTTGACCAAAGTGCTGTACAGAACATTAGAAACAATACATATAATATAGTCGGGTTATGAGGGAGTATAAATGGAAAAAGAGTGATTTGATGACAGAATTAATCTGTTTATCGAACCGAAGTCCTAAGTCAAATAAAACACCATGGTTTTTCACGCACAGAGTAACATAAGAACTTAAAGCCTAGATCCAGATCACCACTATCATAAAAATCACTTGGTCCAAACAATACAACTTCAGTTTTTTTCTCATTTAAGGCCAAATATTTTTTTTATTTTAGATCCCGTGAGCATGCTATTGCAAAACCTCAATATAACATGAATCTTTACGTTAAAGTGCGAGGTACAACTAGAGTCTTCAGTATATAAATGAAACGATATTCCATGTTTGGAAAACAAGGATATCAGTGGCAGCATGTGTAAAGAGAAAAGTGTTAGGAGCAAGGATCGATCCCTGTGGAACACCACAGGAGAGGCGTGCTACTTTCCAATACATACAGGGAACTTCCTATTGGTCAAATATGACCAAAACCATTTTAAATCGTTACCCTGAATGCCTACATACTTTTCCAATAGAGAAATATAAATTTTATGATCAACCATATCAAATGCTGAACTGAGATCTAAAAGGACCACAGCAAAAGCATTACCATTATCAGTAGACAACATAACATACTTTGTAACATTCCGTAAAGCAGATTCAGTACAGTGTAATTTTCTATAACCTGATTAATACAAATTGTTTACCACAATGCAAAACTGTATACAGTATACACTTTACAGTAAGCTGCTATTCCATTCTGAACAGTCTGATGAACCAATATTTGTAAAAGAAACTAAGATTTCTGTTTGAATGGGATTTTGAGCATTTCTCTTTCCTCTCTCTTTTCTCTCAGGACACAAGATGAAATTCCTGTCCAAAAAATGAAAACTAGCCATGTAAGATCTGTATGTTAGACTTACTCTCACCAGATCGTTTGACCAAAACAGACCAGAAGTATGGGATACGGCAACCTAAGGACCAAAGGCGATGGAAAACACTGTACAGTCCATTCTAGCTCCCCAAACCATACCTTAAAGGACTTTATTGAAACCCAGAACAGAAGCGTCCATGTACAGTTCTTTCTCTCGTTTTCTACATGTATAAGAGATAGAGTACAACTTCTTCAGAAACAGGAGGCTATAAATTAATTTATATTCTTTCTAGAAATAAGAAGACCTTTATGAAATCCTCTGTAAAACTTTATATGTTTCCTCTTAAAGTCGAAATTGTGTTGTTAGTTTGTCATAGTATATTTATCGTACGTTACAGACTCGAGATCGTCGACTGGGTTTCCGTGAAAACACCGCCACTGTGATTGAATGAAGCGTTGTTCTGTGTTTAAAAACGGGGGAAATCTAGAATCTTGGAACTGCAGGATCGGGAACTGTTCTAGAATTAGTTCAGAAAAGGTTCTCGACCGAAACCAGAACGAAGTTGGAGTTTTTCTTTTCTCTGTCTTACGTGCGTTACAGAAACACCACTAAAGTTACTTTGAACTTGTTTTTTTTTTTTTTTTTTAATAAACAGTGTTTAATAATACTTTACCTGGACTGTTTTCTTCTGAGTTGCCAGATCCCCTGAATTCATGTGTTATGTTCTAGAGTCTTGGATGTTGCGTCATCATCATCATGTACTTTGTTTGCTGGATGTTACAGGCATCTTTCTGCACACAATGTCCCATGAACATTGGATTCAGATGTTTCTCAAAGCCCTCTAACCTTTGGACATTAGGTGCAGGTTTGTTTTGTGGCCTGCAGATGGCCCCAAAATCTGATCTGAGAAACTTGAGTGTGGGGAAAGCAAAAAAGGTGGTCCCTGTCCCCATTACTTTAACACCAGGAAATATGGACGCTTTACAAACAAAAACAGCTTCTTTTTTTCCTAGGAGTAGTTTGTAAATATCTTAATGAATGGATTTTGCATAACTGAGTACCATCTGATATCCTGAGTGTGCTTTTCTGCAATTCTCTAAATGAGTGTTTACCCCCAAATAAGACAAGCAGTGTTAGTAATAATTAGTAATTAAGAAGTTCTACAAGTGAAACGAGTAGCTTTATAAACAAGTGATTTTATATATATATATATATATATATATATATATATATACACACACACACACACACACACAGACACACGTCTCACTTTTTTAAAAACATAATAAACTCATTCACATGAAGATAACACAACACACTACCATATAATATATACATTTAAACAGACACACACCATATTTTTTTAAACACATTTAGTAGATATAAGTACCTTTTAAGTACCTTTTGTGAAACGTCTTTATATTATAATTTTAAGTAGTACTTAATACAAAGATGGTCTTGACACTGTTTCAGGATTCTTTTCCCGGACTTTTAGGACACAGCTGTCTCTCATACTGACCAGAACAATGTGAATCCCTCTGGATCCGGGCTTATTTCCTTTTCTCTCCACACCAAGACTGCTCCTTTTTCCTTTTCAAACCCGGGACCTCCCCTCAACCTCCCTCCTCCCCTCCCTCCTCCTGTCTGCTCCTCACGTTATACTGCAGCCAATTCCTGAAATTCCAGCCTTCCTCGCGCGCTTCCAGTCACTCAGGCAGATTTTACCCCCAAAACACTTCATTTTCCCCTCTGTTCCTTCTGTCAGGTAAGAATTGTATTTATTTACAGATTTCACAGTGGCATTTGTTTGAACAGTTATTTAAAAATCTAAATCTGTCTGTAAAATAGCCACAAGCACTTGTAGAGCTGTAAGTTACAGATCTTCTCCTCACTTAACGATATTTCAGAACAGCCGCGAAACGGACTCACTGAAGCGCTATTCTGACACGTGATGACGAAATGTGATGTAATAATGGAATATTTGGAATCGTTGGAATTTTTCCTGAATTCACGCGTTCTTTTTTTCTGATTCACCGGAAACTTTCTGAGGAACTTGAACGCGTCACAGGCGCGCGTTGCTCAGCGCGAGCGCGTGTCGCGTCTCACTTCGTTAATTATTGCGCAAATTATCGGTTGAGAATAAGGTTGATCCTTTAAATAGTGACATGACTGCACATAAAACGTTTGAAAAATGTATATAATATAAAAAAAATGTATAAGAATGCAATAAAAGTGTTTACTTAATAATTGTGGAAACTATTATTATTATTAGCTATTATTATTATTATTATTATTATTATTATTATTATTATTGATTGTCTTGTCTGTTTTGTTTTAAGATAAAGTAATATTTTTTTATTAAGCTATTTTAATCCAGTGTTCATTCAGCCTATGTATTTCTTTAGCCAGACCTTTGCTGTTAAATATTACTGTTATTAATTTCAAAATTGCAAATATTTTCTTATTTTTATGTATAGGTTTTCACTTTACAGTGCTTTGAGTTTTACAGACTATTTGTTTGTTTGTTTGTTTTCACTACAAGTCAAAGGTTTGCACACACTTTTTTTTATTCTCACTTTTTTCACATGGTTGAATAATAGTAAAGTGATAAAAACTATATATATTTGATATCTAGACATTCATCAGCTGACTACATGAAGTTCATCATAGGCTGCTTTTAAACACTATTAAAGGAGTTCATAGTTAATGTAGTATTTCCTTTATTCAAATGTTGGTTTTGTCAAGAAATTCCTATGCACAATTTGTAAATGTAATGTTTAATAATATAAAATAAATCTTTAAAGTTCTCAAATTAATTAATTTGAGCTACACTTTTTTTCCAAGGTTCTCCAAAGCTAAAGTCATCATAGTTGGTTAAATGACTATAGTGGTGAATGCACATGACAACAAATATAATTTTAGCTCTTTTTTTTTATTTGCTTCTATAATAAAACAGAATATTTAAAATTCAAAAACAACTATGTAACACATTGAATTAAACGTAGTATATAGAAAATATTTTCTTGTAAAATATAATCCTATAATCTTGATTTATGACTTTGAAAACTGATTTTTTTGCAGTGTAGATTTATGTTGTTAATAATGGTATAAACATGTCATCACTATCTGTGAAAAAGGGTTAATTAGTTGATCACTGAATGACCCAAAGTCAGTCTAAACAGATTCAAATGGCAGTTTGAATCGCAGTGGTCCGCTCTCTGTCAGCTGGCCTCATGGGTAAATATTTCGGGTGTTGGGGTGAAGAGTCAGTGCCCTGCGTGTTCTGCGTCCCGGGGGATGGAATAATCTACAGGAACAACAGGTGGAATGGGGCCGGTGCCCACCTGCTTTCTGCGGCGCGGGAGGAAGGAGGGGGACGGGATATTGTGTTGTTTTAATAAAAAGCATCAGGGAAACGTTATTAAATGCTGCATCTGTGTGAAGGTTTCATTAGCGCTCTGTAAAGTGGCATTTAGTTGAAGCGTCTTCACACTTGGGCTCTGTCTGCATCTGTTTTCTTCTGTAGAGTTCAGTTTGCTGCCTTTTTTCAGTTTAGTTTTTACCTTTACCATTGAGTAACATAGGTTTCACCTTCTAACGTCACGGGACAAAAAAAGTTCATTTTCTGTTCTGAGTATATTTATTTTTTATTACATTTCATAATTTTTTTAAATTACATTTTATATATATTTTTTAAATAAAATCTGATTTGTGAGATTCAAACTTGAAATGTAAACTTGAAAATTTTAAACTTGAAATTTACACCCAGATTTGTGAGATACCAACTCTGAATTTTGAGATATAAACCAGAATCGAAAGATATAAACGCTTACCATTAATAACCTCCAAATTATGTGATACAAACTCAGAATTGCAAGATATAAAACAAAAAATTATGAGATTGAGATAAATTATGAGATTACCAAAATTACCAGAAACTCAGAATTTCACATTACAAGATATAAAAGCAGAATGGCAACATAAGCCCAGAATTTTGCATTATAAACTTAGAATTATGAGATATAAACTTAGAATTATGAGATATAAACTCCAAATTACGAGATATAAACTTAGAATTATGAGATATAAACTCCAAATTAGGAGATATAAACTTAGAATTATGAGATATAAACTCCAAATTAGGAGATATAAACTTAGAATTATGAGATATAAACTCCAAATTACGAGATATAAACTTAGAATGGTACAATATAAACAAAGAACTACAAGATATAAACTCTGAATGCATAACATAATCTCAGAATTCCGAGATAAAAACCCAAAATTCCGAGATATAAACTAAAAATGTCACAATATAAACAAAGAACTACAAGACATAAACTCTGAATTGTAAAATAAAGCCATAATTATAAGATATAAACTCAGAACTGCACAATATAATCTAGACAGTAATTCATGTATCTGATTGAAATCACTGTGTCTTATTCAAAAGCCAACACGCACAGCAGGCTGTTTGCATGTGTGTGTGTGTGTGTGTGTGTGTGAGTGAATATCTGTTTTCATGTGTGTATTGTGTTACTGAGATTAGGAATTATGCCATATTTAAACACACACAGTTAATCCTGGATTTCAGCAGCTCATATACAACACAAACATATCAAAGACAGTTTTTATCATTTGTGTATTGCGTACACAGAGCTGATTGATATTAAGAAAAAAACAACAAGAAGAACTGTGTTACTACCTTTTCACATGAACATGGTACAGCGGTGGTAATACTTTATTATATCCACATGTCTGAGAAACTATGGTAGCACCATTGTACATTTGTTTAGTAAATCTCAGTGCATTTTTACCATTAAAATAATGTTTTATTTGCATTGCTGCGGCGTCAGCCACATTTAAGCTTAAAGGCAGTTGTGTTGTTTTAGTGCTATTATCACGTTAACACAGTGTTATTAGAGACGCTCTTAACGAGACACTCGCTGTGTGTCAGGAACTCTTGATCAGAGCCGACCAGCCCCTGCGGCTACAACCCCACTGTTAAACTATATGAGCTTTAAATTAATGCTAATATCCCATGTGTGTGTGTTTCTGTGTGTGTAGGTTCAAAGCGACTCTCAGCTTTACATTCCTGCTCTGATTAAAGTGGATTTTGTTGTGTGTCTATGTGTGTATATGTTTGTTTATATGGTGTGTGTGTGTGTTTGTTTTGTATGTGAGTTACACACACGTGTTAATGTACTGTATATCTATGTGTCTTTGTGTGAGTGTGTGAGTGTACAACTAGAGAGGTTTTATGTAGTCATTTATTCAGCCTCGTGTTTTTACTAAGCCTGTATGACTTTATTTCTACTGAGGAACACAAAGAAGATATTTTATAGAACACTGGGAACCAAAAAACACTGAACCCTATTGGCTTTCATTAAATGGACAAAAATACAAAAACAAACAAACACTGAGACATTTCTCAAAATGTCTTTTTTTCTTCTTCTTCTGTTATTCACAGAGGAAAGACAGTCATTCAGGTTTGGAACAATATGAGGATGAATAACTAATGTCATAATTTTTTATTTTTAGATAAACTATCCCTTTATTTTCCCTAAAGCCTTTACTGTTGTGTGCATATATAAAGACATATAAACACATGATAAACTAAAGCAATAACCCACCAAGGGTTTTGTGATTTTATCAAAGTTAAGGGATTTTCTTAGCCACGATATAAAAACTTACAAAATATTTTAAACATGGAAAAATCCCTTTAGAGCATGGTGCATAAAATGGCAACAACAGCTAAAAAAATTTAAATAAAATAAAAATAAAAATCAGTAAGTGTTCAGTATTGTTAGTTTTGACTAAAACTATTAAAAATCATGTTAGGTAATTAAAAGAAATCTGAATAAAATTAAATAAATGAATACATGCATACATATTTGGCAACTAACTCAAATAAAGTTTAAGGTTTAAAATAAAAATAAAACTTAATATATATATATAAATAAAAATTATTGATTTCCAGAAAGTGCAGGTATTGGTTGTGCTGACAAAATCTATTAAAATCATTTTAGTTAATAAAAAATAAAAAAATCTGAATGAAAATAAATGATTAATTAAATAAATAAATAAATAACATGAAATACCTAAACACCAATGAAAATTTGAAATGTTGCCCTGGCAAACTGACTTAAATAAAATTCTAATTTTTTTTTTTTTTACATTTAAACTTAATAGAAATATTTTGTAAAAAAAAAAAAGGCAAAATAACAAAATTATTAAAACTGATTGTATAACTGAAAAACTTTAAAATATAAAGATAAAAGCTTATTCAAGATATTAATAAATACTATAATAATAATTCAAAACTCTTTGGTCTGCACGTGTTGATTTTTCTCTATTTTGGCTTTACATATGCCAGTTTACATTGACATCCAAACCAGAGAAAATAAAGTAAAGTTAGTCGAGTTGTTTTTTTTCTTTTTTCTTAGTGTTTTATTGCCAGTTATAAATGCATGCAGTGAATCCGTTTCACATATTTACACACTTCTCTAAAAGTTTGTAAATGTGAAATGGTCCAATTATTCGTTTTTGGACTCATCAAGCATTAGTTTCATTAAGAAACTCGAGGGCGTTTGGTCTGATCTGTGACTTTTGTACAGGAAGTCGAGCTTAGAAGAAAACGGGGGGATTGAGTCAGACGCGAACATGACGCACAGTTGCCCAGTGGCTCTAATCTTCCTGTACACACGCTCACAAACACCACAATTCCCAGAATTCCTGCTGAAAACATGCATTTGTGTGTAATACTAATAATTTACATTGACCTCTCCTCAAGTTGTGTTCATAAAGTCTGAAGTTTAAATAGCAAAGAGGCACCCCTGATCAAGTCGGTGGATGTGGACCTCTTGAAATAGCCCTCTCTGGCTGCAGGCCGCTTTCTATTGCGGTTACACGTCTGCAGATGCGTTGTCACTCTGTGTCTCCTCCTAATGTGATTTTGAAACCAAGGCGCTTTTTCCAAGTAGGATTATAGAGTCTGGGGAGCGGTGTGATGACTGGGGGTCGTCTCACTCACGCCGTGATGATTCCCGTCTGGAGCCCTGCCGACAACATCTTTGTGCTACAACTCAATATAGCACCATCTGCAATAGCAGTGGCTAATCTGGATGATGTAATAGCAAATCGTGTGTCTTATTTCCATTGAATAGTCCACCCAGGAATAGTTCACCCAAAAATGAATATTTTCTTACTCACCCTCAGGCCATCCAAGATGTAGATGAGTTGCTTCTTCATCAGATTCGGAGATATGTAGCATTCTATCATTTGCTCACTAATGGAAGTGAATGGGTGCCGTGAGAATGAGAGTCCAAACAGCTGATGAAAACATCACAATAATCCACACCCCTCCAATCCATCAATTAACGTCTGGTCAAGTGAAAACCTGTGTGTTTGTAAGAAACAAATCTATCATTAAAGCGTTTTAACTTCATAATATTCTTTCTCCAGTGAAAAAGAAGTCTTATCTGAATCAGGAGAGAAATATGCACAAATCAAGCACGATTTAAATTCACGAAGTGAAAACAGTCCTAAACTTTTCTACTATTGGATAGATTTTAATGTGAGAGAGCAACCGGAGATAATTTTTTTACTCGAGGAAGCTTTATCACAAGCGACTTTTTATTGAGGTTTATTGATAATATGGTGAATCTTCAGACCATGCCTCACAAAATCTACTGAGCGAATATTTAACATTCAACACCAGTTTACCAATAAATCTTAATAAACTTGCTTGAGAAGACAAACAGGAAGTCAGATATTATCTTGGCAATGATTTCATGTATGAGAGTATCATGAAAATCAGTGCCAATTACTGATCTGAAAGTTATAAAGCTATAAATGTTCATTAATTTTAGCTATTTTTTAATCTCTGTAAGTGCGATGAAGAAATCAAACTGTACAGCCTTCCAGTGCAAGTAATTGCTGATTGCTTTTACTGTGCTTCCATATCATCTGAGCCATTTAATCCAATGCAACTCTAATTTAGTTTATTTCTTCCATAGGATTGAGCACCTGCCCTGTTTCAGACCTGGAAAAGCTCATCATTTACCCTCTAGGGCCATCTCCAGAGACTCAGCCGGCTCATCAGTATCTTCTTAGGGTGTTTTGCTCTCCACCACCACCCTGTCGTCCGAGTGGGTATCAGCGTCCTCTCCGGGGGGCGCTAGCGAGGAGCTGAGCGAGGGATTGGATAAGCCTCTGGAGAACGATGCGGAGGGCGTGTGGAGTCCAGACATTGAGCAGAGCTTTCAGGAGGCGCTGGCCATCTATCCGCCCTGCGGCCGACGCAAGATCATTCTCTCCGATGAGGGCAAGATGTACGGTATGCCTCTTCCCTTCTGACTCTATGCATTTGCTTATGCAGCCAATGAGTGTCTTGGATATGTGATAGATCTATCTATCTATCTATCTATCCATCCATCCATCCATCCATCCATCTATATAGTGCCTTGCAAATGTATTCATACCCCTTCATATTTTTCACATTTATTCATGTTGCAGCCTTATGTTAATTAAACTGCTTTCATTTATTTTTCCCAAAATCAGTCTACACTCCATACACCATTAAGGTAAATCAGAAAAACAGATTTTCACATCTTTTGCAAATGTATAAAAAGTAAAAAAACTTAAATGATTTCATTGCATAAGTATTCACCCCATCTGGGACAGTTGACATTTTACTCTGTAGCCTTCATATCACTTGTAGATGCCACTACACTTTAAGTTGAGTTAACCTGTGGCGAATTCAATTGAATGGGTATGATTTGGAAAGGCACACATGTGTTCATAAAAGGTCTAACAGCTGAAAACGCATATCAGAGCAAAAAACCAAGCCCTGAGGTCAAAAGAACTGCCTGTAGAGCTCAGAAACAGGGATGCGTCAAGCCACACATCTGGGGAAGAGTTCAGAAAAAAATCTGTTTCATTGAAGTTTGAAACCACCAGGACTCTTCCTGAAGCTGGCCTCCTGGCCAAACTGAGCAACTTATGGAGAAAGGCCTTGTCTAGACTGTGACCAAGAAGCTGACAGTCGGACAAACATCACTCCAACACTCCTCCGTTCTGGGTTTATGGCAGCGTGGCCAAACTCAATTCTCAAAACTCAAACTCAATCCCAAACAAGATTCTCTGGTCTTATGAACCTCAATTCCAGGCATAATGATAAGGAAACCAGCTCTGCTCATCACCTGCAGAGTAAAATCCCAAAAGTAAAGGGTGCTGGATGCCTCATGTTGTCAAAAATATAGGGATAGCCTTAATGAAAATCCAGTCCAGTGCATTCAGAACCTCAGACTGTGTAAAAGGTTCGCTTCCAATAGGATAATGAACATAAACACAGCAAGAGTCAATCATAGACAACTCTCTGAATGTCCTTGAGTGGCCCAGCCACAGCCACAGCCTGAGCTTGAACCCAATCAAATATTTCAGGATAAACCTGAAGATGTGCCAGAGCTTGAGAGGTGAAGAGATGAGGAGAAGAATGGCAGATCATTGGCAAAAGCTGTTGTGCAAAGCTTGTTGCATCATACCCAAAAACTTGAGGCTGTAAACGTGCTTCAGCTGGTACTTATGCAATATACTTATTTCAGGTTAAAAAAACAGAAAACAGTTATTAAGTTGTGACAATTGTGCTTTTGCTTTGTCATTATCGTGTAATTTAAGTGTAATTTAAGTGTAATTTAAAAAGAAAAAAAAAATTAAGCAGCTTAAAGGGTTAGTTCACCCAAATATTAAAATTATGTAATTAATAACTCACCCTCATGTCGTTCCAAACCTGTGAGACCTCCGTTCATCTTTGGAACACAGTTTAAGATATTTTAGATTTAGTCCGAGAGCTCTCAGTCCCTCCATTGAAACTGTGTGTACGGCATACTGTCCATGTCCAGAAAGGTAAGAAAAACATCATCAAAGTAGTCCATGTGACATCATAGGGTCAGTTAGAATTTATTGAAACATCGAAAATACATTTTGGTCCAAAAATAGCAAAAACTACAACTTTATTCAGCATTGTTTTCTCTTTCGGGTCTGTTGTGAGCACGTTCACAGCACTGAAGTGTAGTGATATCCGGTTCCCGAACGAATCATTCGATGTAACCGGATCTTCTTGAAGTTGAGTTCACCAAATCGAACTGAATCGTTTTAAACGGCCCGCTTCTCCAATACGCATTAATCCACAAATGACTTAAGCTGTTAACTTTTTTAACGTGGCTGACACTCCCTCTGAGTTCAAACAAACCAATATCCCGGAGTAATTAATTTACTCAAACAATACACTGACTGAACTGCTGTGAAGAGAGAACTGAAGATGAACACCGAGCCGAGCCAGATAACAAACGAAAAGTTGACTCGTTCTCGTGTCAAGAACCGGTTGCATCAGTTTTCGGATCAACAGTAGTGATGGGAAGTTCGGTTCTTTTCCACGAACCAGTTCTTTTGGACAGTTCGATTCAATAAACCGGTTGAGGAAAACGGTTCACCGGTTCTTTTGCGCTCTACATAATGACATCATTTGCGATGATTGCCCTTGATTCCAGCCTTCGGTTTACCCGCGCTCATCACAGTAGCACAGAATCAGTTCAGAATCATTCACCAAAAGAATCAGTTCAGTTCAGACGCTCTGTGTTTCGGTTTGCTTCACACTGAATCACGCATGCGCAGTATCATCAGCTCCTCGGTTCTCGAATTGGACGCGTCTGACAGAAACGGTTCTTGACTCGAGAATGACTCAGTCTATTGTTCGTTATCTGGCTCGGCTCGGTGTTCATCTTCAGTTTTCTCTTCACAGCAGTTCAGTCAAAAAAAAAAAGTTTAAAACAAAGTTAACAGCTTAAGTCAGTTGTGGATTAATGCTTATTGGAGATGCGAACCGTTTAAAACGATTCAGTTCGAATTGGTGAACTGGTTCAAAAAGATCCGTGTAAATGCATTTATGGAACCTCTTATCTTCATGAATCAGTTCTTAATGGCGCTTTCATTGAAGCATAATGTTTCCTCTGTGGCAGTGGTTGTTGATACGGATTTCATTTGAAATATAAACATCATGCAGAGTCTTATTATTCTATCTGAATATATTGATAAAATGTACGAATTTGACACGAATTATGACACATACTTTTGGTTAGGAAAATACTTCCCTTCATAGAGTTAAAAAGTCTCCATTTAAGACAAAAATCACTAATTTGCTGATTAAAGATGACTTGGAACCCATCTAATATCATAGATATCTGTACAGTCAGACTTTGAGGGGATCTTCTGAATCATTTAATATACAAACACAAGAACATAAAACAAGCGTGAACAACACAATTTGGTTACAATCAATCATATTATTACAAAATGCACAACAGAAACAGAAGCTCTTGCTGCAAATAGTGCTTTTTGTTGCAAATATTATCATTTATTTCAATTTATTTTGCAACCCTAGCTTGTTTCTCCATCCTTATAAATAACCCAGCCAATGTGTGTTTTTACTCTAAATGTCCATCTGTCTGATCCAGACCTGATGATGGTAAGAAATGACCCGATGATGGGCCGAGCGCTGGGAGAGAAGGAAAGCGAGAGGATGTGCGTGTCTGTCATCTTCCGATAAGCTGTGAAACTTTATAAAGCTTCTTAAAGCCGTGTCAATATCGCAGCAGAGGGTTAAGGCAGGTGGCGAGGGAGGGTCGTAGGGGGCAGAAGAGGGCATCTGGGGTGGATCTATCAGCCCCGAGGGTTGGGGCCGGTAGTTTGGGAGCGGCGAAGCGCGTCCGGAATGGCACGCCATGGGTGTTCAGAGCCCCGAGTTCAAGGCAGGGAGGGTGTAACCCGACACGAGAATGGACGTTTACCCTTTGAGTGTGTGCAACAGAGAGGGACAAATAAACACAAAGGGGGGGTTGTGAGGGAGAGGTGCGGTTTGCACCTGTTTCTGCGGCCCCAGCTCACGACCCCGAAGTGTGTGTGTTGCCTTTCAGTTCACCTCCAGCTGCCTCTCCTCTAACACACAGACACAACTGGATTTAAAGCACACGAAGAGACAGAAAGAAAGACAGACAGAGAGAGGGAGAGAGAGAGAGAGAGTGAGAGAGAGAGAGAGAACACCCTCCTGATGGTGTTAACACTGGGATTACATCGAACTCAGTATCAGCTCAGACAAATCACTCATCACACTTATCCATCAATGCACGTCACCTCTCTCAATGAGTCGAGCTGTTAAAGCAGCAGATCACAAGAATATTATATAAATAAATAAATAAATAAATACATTTTATATGTCATGAGTATTCATTGTATGGGTGGGAGAAAAAAATCGATTCTCTGATGAATTCTGATTCTCAGAAGTGAGACACGTGCAGATTGCTTCACAATCTGTGCTTCCACCCTCCATGTTTTATTGTAGATAAGCTCAAATGAATGCCATTTGGAATGCAGTACTATTAGATGCACGAAGCTCGCGCACTGACAGACCTTCACGTGCACTTTGTGTTTGTTGTCCTGAAGCTCAATTGTGGCTGTGGTTAAATACACTTTCAAACAGCAAATGCTGATGAAAAAAATCCTCAACTATTGCCTGTAAACTTTCAGACACTTAAAGAACACTTTTTTTCAATAAGTAATTGTTTAAAAAAAATATCCTGCTGTGTTTGTATAATAAAAAAAAAACATTTTGCACAGAATAAATTTTATATAAAATGTATATGAAAATGTATCCATGCCAAGTAATACTGAAAACTGAGAATGTGAAGCAAAGTGATATTGAGTTGTCAATGATAATCGTAATTGAACTGAATTGTGAAACCAGTAAAGATTCAGACCCTATATTTTTAAGATAGCAGTACTGACATAAAGAGATTCTGACTACAAAAAAAGCATATAACTGCAAATTCTTTTAAGATGTAAAACTGTAAAGATTTATTTGCTCAGCAGAAGAATTAATTGGGGAAAAAATGTAGATCAAGAATAGTTTTTGAATTGGATTGTGACTCCCAGAATCGGATCGGATCGTGAAGTGCCTGAAGATTCCCACCCCTAATTGTAACAAGGAGTCAGAGGCGTTCGGATCCATGTACATAATTTTATTAGGAGAATGGTCATACAGGCAGAAATCAGGAATGGCGTCAGGTGTGTTAGGGATATCCAGAATCATAAACGGTAACAAGCAGAGATCGGGGCAGGCAGCAGAGAATCAGAGTCGGTTTAAACAATCCAAGATAATACACAGGAAGAACAAACACAAGGGAATACGCTCGGAAATGCTAGATAGGCTAAACAAGACTTCGCAGTGAGTGAGAGTGATTATGCTGCTTTTATGTGTGTGTAAATGAGGTGCAGGTGTGTCAAGGAAATTGGCTGATAAATGAGGTGCAGGTGTGGCAAGGAAATTGGCTGATGAATGAGGTGCAGGTGTGGCAAGGTGATTGTGATGCAGTGACTCATGGGGAATGTAGTTCGGGTGTGGTGCAACAGTATGAGAGGTGCTAGTGTCCAAGTGACATCTGGTGGTTGATGGGTGGAATGGTCCTGAGTGGAGTGCCCTCTACTGAAGTTCATGGGCACTCAATCTAATGATCGTGACACTAATAGATGTACAGGATGTATGACAACATTGTGATGCATCGATGCATCATTAATCGTAATCAAATCGTGAGGTACCCAAAGATTCCCACCCCTAATTCTTTGTGTTTTTGTCCTTTTGGCTTGCATTACTATAAAAAGTGCTTTCATGGAGGAATGGCAGTGAAAGTTCATAATTTATTAATTATAAAATAAATAATAAGTAAATCAACTTTTTTTTTTTTTTACAAATCTTTCTTATATTGTTTTAACCTTGCTTTAACCATTTTTTAAAAAAAATGTAGTTAACAAATTAAATAAATAATAACAAATAATTTTGGATCACACTATTTTAAGGTCCATTTTTTGCCATTAACAAACCATTTACTATGACTTTTACCTCAATAAACTCCTAATTTTCTGTTTATTAACAGTAAAGTTGTTGTCACGTTTAGGTATATGGTCATGCATAATATATGCTTTATTTGCACTTTATAAGCATTAATAATGGGCGTGCTAATAAGTAACTAGTTAATAGTGAGAATTGGTCACTATACTAAAGTGCCATGAATATTTAATGAAGTGAGCACTGATGCAGTGTTTGATTGGTTGTCTGTCGCTAAACATTTTACTGTTACATTCAAGCACCCTATTGTTGGTCTAAAACACTGCTGGTTTAAGATGTTGTCAGCCCAGGGTTAAAGGGTTAATTCACACACCTCCTCCCAGTCTATCGTTTGGAAGAGCCAGGACAGTTTTTAATAAAAACTCTGACAGGATTGATCTGAAAGAAGAAAGTTAAATACACTTTGTCATACTCGCCCTTGAGGGTGAGTAAAACATGAGCTAATTTTTATTTTTGGGTGAACTAACCCTTTAAGGTCAGTGCAAAAGCTTTGGATGATTCTAGATTCAATGAAGGCTGTAAAAATGAGTCCTTGTACTCACTAAAGTTTCATTTCTGTGCTTCTATCCATTTCTGTTGGTTCCTGAGGTCAGCTTTATAAATCTTGAGCTCAGAGAAACCTCAAGCCGACAGTGTTTTGGCAAAAATCAGATAGAGCTTCATTCATACCCCAGCAATTTCAGACAATCACGCAAATAGCGACAATCTACAGTGCTGAGCGCTTAAAGAATGACGAGAATTCCCACAATGCACTCGTGACCCTTTTCCAGAGGTTCCACCGACGTCTTCTACTGGTATTTGTGGTGTGTTTGTGTGGAAACTCACTGGCTGTTACGTGTGTGAGTTATTACCCAGCTAAGCGCTTGGATTGTTTGGTTTTTGGTACGCTGGGTGAAAATTCAACAGGCTTTGCCAAAGAAAACATTTCTTGGCTTTGGTCGTCACTGTACCGTAATGCATTAACTCTCCCGACCCGTAAAATTACACACAGCCGCTGAAAGGAAACACATTTGCCATGGTTTAATGGCTCCCCAGCATCCCGTCGCAAGATAAGTACCCACATAATGGAGCGCTTCTCCACCTGTTCAGAAGTTGTTGAAAAAACCAGCACTTGTCGTTAAAGGCACATTTTTCTGCGGTTGTGGAGGAATATGGGACGGATGCTGAAGGATGAAAAACCCCAGCTGTGTGAGGCTGAGAAATCACATTTCAGACTGCATGACTGATAACATCTTGGCATTTTGGCTCCCAAACTGTGGGTCTGTGAGGATGCATAGCCAACTTATTTGTTGGGCTGAAAATGCTCAACTCGCTCACTCTGATGAAAACAGATCAAACTAAACTTTTTGAAAGTCTCTTCTGCTCACCAAAGCTGCATTTATTTCACCAAAAATACAGTAAAATTACTAATATTGTAAAATATTATTACAATTTAAAGTATTTTCTATCTGAGTATATTGTTAAATGTAATTGATTGCTATGAAAGCTCAAAGTGTCATATGATCCTTCAGAAATCATTGTTATATTCTGATTTGCTGCTCAAGAAAAATTTCTGATTACTATTAATCCGACTGAAGTGATACACTTTTGTATTTATTAAAGTTTTTCCTTTAATAAATAAATAAATGAATAAAACAAAATAAATAAAATATAAAACTACAAAACTACAAATATATAGATAGGTAGATTAAAAATAAATAAATACATTAATTAATTAATAAAAAAACATTTAGTAGTGAGAATGTAAAAATGCTGAACTGTCTTGAAAAATATAAATTTTAATAACATTTATAAAAAGAAAAAAATACACCACTTAATTAAACATATGATTATTAATAAATTAATGAAGAAAATATAGCAAAAAAACATTTGTTTGTTAGATTCCCACACAGATTCTACACGCAATTTGAGATAAAACATTTTTTTTCAGTCACATGTATACAATTTCTTAGCGTATGGTACACAATTTTTACTATACCTTTTTTAAAATTAATATTTTATTTTAAAATATGACTTGTACGTATGTTTGTTTGAAAGAGTTACTAATCTGCAGAAATCAGTTTGGTGTATAAAATATCTTAACATATGGCAGTATATAGCAAATGGAAATAATGGAGCAAGAAACAAAATCATCGTCAGTGTTACTTTTTTTTCACGTCAGTTGCACTGTATTATTTGTAGCTTTCCATACACAGTTTAATACACATTTTTGGCAGATGTAGTTGGCTTTCCAGAAGATAAATAATGTGCTTTTCTTGGCATATGAGGTGCAAAGATGCACCTTATATACCCAGAAAAGATGCTTATTAATACCTCATGTGTACATTTTAGTTCCTAAATGGTATATTTTACATATATTTTAAAAGATGGACACAGAAAATTCCCACTGTGTGCTGTAAACAGAAAGCATACTTCAGAAGCAACTATTCCAGACACACAGGAGTGTACTGAGATGCACTGATGCAGTTCATTAGCTGCCTCATGTCAAACAGATGGAAAAAGCCACCCTTCCCTCACATAGGCTTGATTTTTCACAGGCCCGTTAGAGGTTGGTTTATGTCTGAGCTCTCTAATGAGTCAGTGTGTTTTGCTCATTCCCTCTCTTTGTTTTGCTGAGGTCGCGGTGCGGCCCTTCAGAGGTCACGAGTGCAACGCGGCTTTCCCTCTGTGTGATTTGAGTCGGACACTTCAAGGAGAGTTAATACTTGGTCTTAAAGGTCTTGCATGTCTGTCTGTCTGTCATCATTCACTCACCCTCATGTCTTTCCCAACTCATATTATGTTCCTATTTGTTATATGAGCAGCTCTTTTCCATGAGATCACAATGTGCGTTATTTTGATTACTTTTTGTGAACAGATGCACTTTAAGCATGTGCTTTTATTGACTAAACATATTTAGTCTCACTTGAATTCAGCTTAACTGAAATATTCACTATATAATTTTTTCTTGAATCGGACAGCACTCGTCGAGTTGTTGCCTATGTTTTTGATTCACACACACACACACACACACACACACACACACACACACACACACACACACACACACACACACACACACTTACTAGAAAGAACCTGGTTAAAAGAGTCATTTGTTAAAGAATCAAACTACACTGCTTGTGCTGATTGTTTTTGATTCACTAAAAAGAACCACTTACTGTAAGAGAATCGGACTGCACTCGTCGAATTATAGCCTCAGTTTATGATTCACTGAATAGAATCAACTCATAAGAGTCATTAGTTCACTCAGTCAAATTACTGTGGTCACACTATATTTTTGATTCACAAAAAAAAAATACAGATTAAAAGAGTCATCCATATCTCCTTTGTACAGTTTTTTAAACAAGTTTGAAGAATTGTCTAACATTATTTTATTTAAATGTATTTTTAATTTAATTTAATTTAATTTAATTTAATTTAATTTAATTTAATTTAATTTAATTTAATTTAATTTAATTTAATTTAATTTAATTTAATTTAATTTTTTACAGTATCCGAATATCAGATTAAATTGTTATCCATTCTTTGTACTTGTACTATTTTGGTACTATATAAATATTTTATAAACAAACACACAGTCTGAAGTGAAATCTCGCTCTGACTACACATTGACAATCCTAAATGTGCCCTTTGTTGACATGCGTCCCGACCCTCAGGAGACCGTCTGCTGCACAGATGTGCCCTCTCTCTCTCTCTCTCTCTCTCTCTCTCTCTCTATCAGTCTCTCTCTCAGATGTTTGAGAACCTGACAGTGCAGAATGAGACAGTGCGAGTCATTTTCTCAGCAGGAAACATCTAAGATGCAGAAAACGTAATTGAAAGTCTCCATTTGCTCTCTGTAAAGTCTTGGAGAAACAGTAGATATGTATGATTTTTGATATTCTTTCCTATAGGCCTTTCGTGTAATGTGTGCATGCCTTGTAATGTGTGTGTGTGTGTGTGTGTGTGTTAGTTGTTTATTGAGCAGACGCTGAAGGACTCACAGATCAGGAATGACTGGAATGTGAAGAGGAGGAGAAGAGAGAGAGAGAGAGAGAGAGAGGTTGAGTGGGAGGTTATGGATTTATGAGGTCGTTGTGGGAGCTGCCGTACTTTTGCGTGACACCAGCTTTGTTTCGGCCCCTTGTGGACCCTCAGGGTGGACAATGTGTGTGTGAAGGTTTCAGGTGACCGTGGCTCAGTTTTCACTTTTGTGGCATTGATATGAACGACCCCTCTGTAGCTCCGCCCCATGAACACAATGACCCCTCGCAGGGGCCTAACACATAACTCTGTTTTTGATTTTAGTGTGCGGTATTTTCTGTGCATTTTGTAAACTCTTCTGATTTATTTAGTAGGCTAATATTGCTTTATGCATTACAAATATGTTTTTAATTCACGAATCAGACTACAGTTGTCTGTAGTGACAGTCAATGTAAAATGAGCAAATGGAAGAAGCAGATGAAGGTAAACGGAGCATGTTTTAAACCCTATATGTTCCTGCTCCGCACATGTATTAAATGTACATGAAGCACATGGCATATTTGAGTTATTTCAAAAGCTAAAAACACATTTTTGTGTTTGCTGAAGTGTTGTTTGCTTGTTGCAGGTCATTGCCAGGCTGTTGCGATGGCTCTGTGTGGTTTAAGCATTGCTATACAGTTAGTAGAGTGGTTAATGCTTTTTAGTACAAAGCTATGCATTTCTAGGGCGTTGCTATGTGTCATCATCAAGAAATCTTCACACATACACACGCGTGCAGCTCAAATGAGATCTCACACAATGCCTTTGAGAAGCTCTTGAAGCTAAAGACATGTCACGCATCCTCATCGACTTCTAACAGAAATGCTTGGCTCTTCTTTAAGAAGAGATCTCAACAATGTCTCATCAACATGATCTCACAACCATTTTAGAGCTTTATACTCTTACTGGACGACTAGTGAATCTGTTTATATTTGTCCAAAGTAGTTTTAGGAGAAACATCTGAGAAGACATATTCTCCTAAAGTGCAAAATCTGACGCTCTCGTGCAACACAAGGTCATTTTCTCCATAAAACAGCCGCAAACAGGTGTTTTTTGTTGGGTAAGAGGGCGTTTAGGGGTTCTGTACTAGTGTGTACTAGTAACCGGAGTCTGGCCGGATGAACGAGCCCAGTGATTTATGGGAAGCGTAAAGGCATATTCTATAAACATTGACTCACAGGCCAGCTGCTGCTCCTCATCAGTTGTGCGGTGGGTGGCGACTGTGTTTTGTCGGGACCCTTTCATTCCCTTCACCTTCTCGTCCAATGTGACCCGTCTGTCAGCAAAAGCATCGCTGGGAGGGAGGGTGATATGATTTGCATCATTGTGCTCGATCGAAAACCCTGAAAGATAAGATCTCCAAGCCTTTCTGTCACATTTACAAATGCAGTTACGTCGAGCACAGGATCCCGTTGGATAAATTCCCCAGTGCACATATGAAAGCTCGATCGTGCCACTGCAGCCGATGAAGACGTGTGTTTGTGTCGGTGAACGCTCTTACGTTAGCTATGCACTTACTCAAACTCACTGTCAACACACTTCATGCACTTTTAGTCTGACAGCCGCCAGTGCTGCACACAGGATCTGATCTGATCTTCATCAGTCTGTCTGGAGTGACGTGAAGAAACAGAACAAACTGAGACAGACTCAATCCAGAAGAACTGTGCTAACATCTCCGAGACGCTTCAAGAGACCTACCTGCAAAGCTATGAGCAAGTGCACTGAGGACTAAAGGATGCTCACCCCAAATGTTCATTTCACTTAGTTAATACATGTGATAAAATGTATTTATGACATTATTTTTGACAGCAGCCTCATTTTACAGCATTTTTACACAAGTATCTAAAACTTTTAACAGTACTGTAGCTTGGAGACCTAACCTATTTTGTAATTTTTTTAAACTTAGTTTATGTAATTTATTTATTATTTTATTTTGGTTTATTATGTATGTGTGTGTGTGTGTGTGTGTCCATTACTAATTACAGATTACATGATGGAAACTGTAAATTGTTAGTAAGTTATTTATTTTAGTTAATATATTCTGACTTTTGGGTTAACTTGTTTTAAACTTACAAGTAAATGTACCATATTGATATAAAAAAGTAAAGGGAAAGAAAATACATTCCACACACACACACACACGTATATATACAGTATATATACATGTGTGTGTGTGTGTGTGTGTGTGTGTGTGTATACCAGTGGGTTAGTGAGTTAAAAAATGCATAAAAACTTAAAATAAATAAACACTCAAACACTAAAAATATAAATATTTAATCTGTTTACCTGCATGTCAGTGTGACCATTGAGCGACATCAAACTATAAATATGCAAATGTGTTGAATTGTATTGAAATATTAATTATGTAAATATCTCATGTCAAAGGAGCTTAGCTGACACCCCCCCCCAATACACACACACACTATTTATTTTATTATTTACTTGGACTTTGGTTATTGTAAAGAAAAATGTCTTCTTGTCTTCATTTCTTTTTTAAAGCAACTGGCTCAAATCCATCTATTCTGTCAGTTTATCAATATTAATCAATAATGATTTAATCAATATTAAACCAAGTCCTGCCCTACAGTTTTGTCCTCTATCCAGTTTCAGTTTTGACTGTAAACCTTCTCTGTTTCTTTTTTCAGGACGAAATGAGCTGATTGCGCGATACATCAAGCTTCGGACGGGAAAGACACGGACCAGGAAACAGGTAGAGAAATCACATTTGAGAATACTGGATAATAAAATACATCTTTTTTCCTGTAAAAAAATATTAAACTAAATCTAAACAGAAAAAGATAAAATAAAATTAGTTGATTAGTTCAAACTTGTGTAAGATATTACTTGTCGTCAGAGCATATATATCCTGGTTTATTTTTCTTATTTATTTCGTTTTTTTTTTTTTTTTTGAGTTAACAACAAGAAAAAAAGAGAAAATCAATCTTAAATCAATATATATTTTTACATTTTTTAAAAAAAAATTCACATCGAGATCATAGGTCACTTTAAATAAAAATGTACGTAAAAAAAAAAAAGAAAATTGTAAAGTGAATTTATCTTAAGTTAATATATTTTTATTGGATAACAAGACAAAAAATATGATTAGGAAATTACATTTGCATTTGCATGCACATCTTTGAATGCAACTCTAAAATAGTAGCTACAGTTTAACTAAATGGATTAAATTGGCCAATTACTTTTATTTGACCTCTGTGTCACACATTAACAGCGACAGGAAGTACAGCAAATGTCAGACTGGGACTTAGAGATGGGCTTGTCCTGTTAAACTCCCAAACAGACTTTCACTGAGTGTAAATGTTTGGCCCCTGAGGGCCTCCATGCTGAAATGCACTTCAGTGTTGTGATTTATCGAGCGCGGATCGGATATCGGTGTGTGTCTTCAGCACCTCTCTCAATCCTGCTCGTTAGACCCACAAACAACTGCTCTCTCCCGGTCGCCCCTTTACGATTCGGGGCACATCACACGCTGCTGGGGTGGGGATTTGAAATCCGATAGCGTTCCCGCCGGCATTCGATATCGCATGATGTCACTCTGGCCTTGTCACATACTGAGTCTTATGCCCTCGGAGAGAGTGGAGGTGAGCTGGGGGACCGAGAGGTAAAATAATAACTGAATACAAGAAGGGAAACTAGAATCGCACCTGGTAAGTGAACAGATGAAGGTCAAAGCAATCGCTGGTTAGGTAAAGTTTTCCATATGAATTTATCATCTGTGTTTGTCTCGCACAACCGTGGTTAAAAATTACAGAGCAAAGTTGTTTGTTTTAAGTTGGGCTTCTGAGACCGAGACATTTATTTACTTTCTTCTGTTTAACATTTTTAAGTGAGCTGGTATCCAAACAGATTCTGGTTCCCATTGACTTCAATAGTATTTTTGTTCTCCTTAATATAGTCAATGGAGGCCAGCAACTGGAATAGTTCACCTGAAAATGGAAATTGGCTGAAAATGCACTCACCCTCGGGCCATCCAAGAAGTAGATGTGTTTGTTTCTTTATCCGATTTGGAGAAATGTAGCATTGCATCACTTTCTCACCATTAGGATGAATGGGTGCCGTCAGTATGAGAGTCCAAACAGCTGATTAAAACATCACAATAATCCACAAGTAATTCACACCAATCCAGTCCATCAGTTAACATCTTGTGACATGAAAAATTGTAATCCATTATTAATTCATTTTTAAATTCAAATGGTTGCTTCCAGCTAAATATGAGTCATGATCCATAATATTGCTTTCTCTAGTGAAACAATCATGTGGTCTGAATCAGGTGTGAAATCTGAAGATCAAGCACCGTTTACGAGTCAAAACAGTCCAAAACTGATCTAAACGAAAATCCTGATGAGTTTTTATATGAGGGTACAACAGAAAATTTACTTTTTCACTTGAGGAAGCATAATTATGGATTATGGACTCATATTTTGTCCAGTTTTAAGTTAAATCGCCTTAATAATGTATGTGTTTCTTACAAACACACAGCTTTCGGCTTCACAAGATGTTAACTGATGAAAAAGAGTGGTGTGGATTATTGTGGTGTTTTTATCAGCTGTTTGGACTCTCCTTCTAACGGCACCCATTCACTTCCATTGGTCAGCAAGTGATGTAATACTACATTTCTACAAATCTGATGAAGAAACAAACTCATCTACATCTTGGATGGCCTGAGGGTGAGCACATTTTAACCAATATTTAATTGTTGGGTGAACTACTCCTTTAAGAAATAAATGATTATTAATTTTTTAAACGGTACGATCAGCTAGGCTCAAATCTTGTGTGTTTCCCACAGGTCTCCAGTCACATTCAGGTGTTGGCGCGACGGAAAGCTCGGGAAATCCAGGTGAAACTCAAGGTAGCTAATGAACTCTGCTAATGCTGATCACCTGTTTGCAAATTAGCACCATTATCACTTTACAGCCAAAGCATTTGTTAATGATGCAAAGTGAGGCTCAGATTCTGGACAATTGCACTAATGTCCAAGTGAATATAGCCTAGGCATTGTTCAGATGCAAATATACCACACACTACACTATAAATCAGTTTCAGCACGTCTCTAATTTTCAGGAAACGCATGACCTCTGGCTGTATAAGGGCTTAGTCTTCTCCTTGCGTGCTCCTGTCTTTCATCATATGGCATAGTTCACCCGTTGGCCGTCGGCCATCTTGGCCCAGCTGTCTGAGTGTGGTACTGGTCACACGGCTAACACTGACAGCCCTTTTAAATATGTTTCTGTAACTGAGAACTGTGACGGACAGACACATGCCCATATTTCAGCCCGCAGCATTTGCCAGATCAGGACTGAAGAATGCATCGGCTGGTCATGATTCAAGGACACAGCAGTTGCTTTGGGTAGTTGTGGACGACTCTCCATGCACGCTCGCATGATGCAACGTTGCTGTAAATTCACTTAAGTTATAGCAAAATTTATCCGACAGGTGTTGAGGAGTAAGTGACTAAAAATGGATGAGTAATCTACAGAATAAACTGAATAATCATGCTCTTCTAAAATGTATCTATATGAAGCAATAAAAAGGAGGATTCAAACATCTTGCAATGAACTGATTCAAGTCACTGTGTATGAGTGTGCCTGTTGCAGTTTTATAAAAAAAAAAAAAATATATATATATATATATACTAACCAAACTGTAATGGGGCAGTAATGCACTAAACTGAATTGTTCTGTTGTTCTCATATGAAGCTTTTCATTTTTATTATATACATTTTTGTGAAAAAAGCTGATTCCAGTGACTGCGCAGAAGTTGCATTTTACATTTTTTATAGCAATATATTTAAAGTATATGTATTGTATTTAGATGTACTTTGAACTGAGGCAATAATAAAGCTATACTCAGCAAAAATGTCCTGATCTTCTCTTGATGAATCAGAAAGACAAAACAGCTCTAAAAGAAACTCACTGATAAAATAAGATAATAAAATGTCCTTACTGTTACGAAACTTTAGAAATACTTTTTTTGATGAACAAGTTCAGAAAAATCAGTCTCAGAAGTCTGTTGCAGTTTGTTATATTTTGGTTATATTTATTATATTCAGAATATTTATTTTTAATAACTGAGGCAATAAGAAAATGTTTCCTATACTTCTCACGTGATGCTTGAATGACTGATTATTTATAGCAAGTCGGTTTATTCTTACTAACAAGTTCAAAAGGAAACAATTCACTGATTTCAGTCATTGCACTGAACTCTGCTGCATTTTCCACTTCTTTTAAATATACACTATGTTCAAAGCGGGTTTGCAAATCATTTGAGTCATTTTGGGAGTTCGGAGTATAACGTGTGAATCATTTGAGTCAGTTTGGGAGTTCGGAGTGGGATCATGAATCATTTGAGTCAGTTCGGGTGTTTGTAGTGGGTTCGCGAATCATTTGAGTCAGTTCGGGAGTTCGGAGCGGGATCGCGAATCATTTGAACCAGTTCGGGAGTTTGTAGCGGGTTCGCGAATCATTTGAGTCAGTTCGGGAGTTCAAAGCGAGTTCGCAAATCATTTGAGTCAGTTTGGGGTTCGCGATTCATTTGACTCAGTTCGGGAGTTCAAAGCGGGTTCGCGAGTCATTTGAGTCAGTTTGGCGATCGCGAATCATTGGAGTCATTTCGGGAGTTCAAAGCGGGTTCGCGAATCATTTGAGTCAGTTTGGGCATCGCGAATCATTTGAATCAGTTCGGGAGTTCAAAGCGGGTTCGCGAATCATTTGAGTCAGTTCGGGAGTTCAAAGCGGTTTCGAAATCATTTGAGTCAGTTCGGGAGTTCAAAGCGGGTTCGCGAATCATTTGAGTCAGTTCGGGAGTTCAAAGCGGTTTCGAAATCATTTGAGTCTGTTTGGGGTTCGCGAATCCTAGCTGTATATGGATAGGCATTTTTATCTAATTTAGTAGCTAGTTCTAATTACGTTTTCCAAGCGTGTTTAGGTGTGATATGTGAACTCATATTTTTTGTTTTAATGATGTGCCTTTTAACAGTATCAAATAAACTATTAAAAAACTAAACAAATCATGCCTAAAAAGTGCACGCATCTAGACTAATGTAAAGTTACATGATGAAGTCATACTAGTGTGCGTGTGCATTTTGAGTGCATTCTTTCACTGCATTATTCGGTGTATTCAAATGCATTTATGAATACATGTGAATGATCACAAAATTCAAGATATGAGTGTTAGAAAAATTATATAAATATATACATTTATGTAGTTAATCAATATCACATGAAGAGTGCCTTTACAGTTTTTTCTCAAAAAATCAGCATGATTAAAATGTGATATTAAGTTACTACAAACAATGAATTAATTACAAATACAAAATGTTGCAGAATTATGTAATATATGAATGAATAATAGCCTAAAGAACCTTTGTGCCAAAAGGGTTCTTTCTTGCCATTATAGAACCTTTTGAGCATAAAAGGTTCTTTGGAGTTGAGTAAAGAACCCTATGGTTCTTTACTCAGAGTGTGTGTTTGTAAAAAAACAAATCCATCTTTAAAGTGTTTTAAATCTAAATAGTTGCTTCTATTTAAAATAGCATACTAGTTAAAAAAAAGGACATCTCCTGTTGTCTCTCACATGTCTACTCACAAAGTAGTTTAATTTCTTTCAGTTATGGGGCCAATGGGTGAGGGAGCTCCCTTTTGCAAAGTTCTCCTCGAAGTTCCTCCTGCACCCGAATGCCAAATTATTATTTTTTTGCTCTTGTACCGACAAATACATACAAAATATGTCAAAATACATTTAACAAGAATTAATGCACAGTCCAACCAACAATTATTCAGACACCAGATATAATTTATAAATGTTTTTTACTAGGTGCAGGACACTTTATTTCGTTTATGTAAGGGAGTATAGCAAACTGTGATATATAATACCCCAAAAATTCTTCATGCAGTGGACTACTAGTGAAACTGATTGACAAAAATAATAATAATTGGGACCAGAAATTATTCAGAAACTTTGACCTGACCATGTTTTGCTTATGTCCTTTTTTCTTTAGTTGCTAATGTGACCGTTTCACACCACAGATTGAACTAAATTAAGCATTGCTTGGTAATTGGTCACAAAGTATGGATAGTTGTGTAAATATTATCATACTAACAGTTGTGTGAAGGTTTGGTTGATTGTAATCCATTACAAATCTTTCTATCAACATTATCTGACATTATCAAGATGAATTTGTTCTGACAGTTTAATTATGTTATTACCAGTTTCTAAACTATAGCAAATAAACTGTGATAATGTGAAAATGTTGAATGTCTCTGAATAAATTTAGGTTTGATTGTAGATTTTATTTTTTACAGTAAAGACATTTAATTATTCGGTTTCTGTTCCTGGACGCCTACAGACCTGAAAACATAGTGTAAATTAAACAATTCGAAACAGGCCCCACTGGTACAACCCCGCAAACCCCAGCGATGGCCCTGGTTATGAGTAGCTTGCAGCTATTAACTTCCTCAACATTGAAAGCAGATAAAAACTTCTTCTTGGTTCTGGGCATCTCACATTCACAGCGAGAGCTCCCAGTTCTTCATCTGACCTCTAGGAGAAGCAGTCAAGCTGTCAACACCACTCAAACCCCGCCAGAGCCATAAACCACCTTCATCTTTCCCCCACACACACATTTACCTAGCTACTTCCCATGTTTTCAATGCATGTGAAAATATGTATATTCAGTGTTTGTAAAGCTTCGTTTTAAAGCTTCTTAAAATATGAATTTAAATCATTTGGATCTTGCTGGTGCAAATGAAATCAGCAGATCAAATCAAAGACATAAAATATTTTACCACAGAGGGTAAAAGACTTTACCACCTTGTCTAGGAAGTTTTTCCCCTGTAGCATCTCATTTTTGGTTGATCATCAATATGAGATTTTCAGTATGTAGACAAATCGTTATTAATAAAAAGAACTCAACCTCCAGTTGAATGGGGAGGACATTTCTGATGTTCCTGATGTTGTTGTCTTCTGATAGGACCAGGTGGCCAAAGACAAAGCCATGCAGAGTATGTCCAGCATGTCGTCGGCTCAGATCATCTCAGCCTCGGCGTTTCAGAACAAGATGGCTCTGCAGGGTCTCTCGAGGCCGGCCTACCCGACCGCTGCTGGGGTGAGCGCCTCACACTTAACATCACTGATGAACACCTTCGCTCTGGACAGAAAGCTAATCGTCATTTCATGCCTTTGTTTTTGTAGTTTTGGCATGGAGCTCTCGCAGGACAAACCACAGGCCCTGAAGAGTAAGTTCATGTTGTGTGTGAGTTTTAATATCTTTGTGATTAGATCCGATCAGTTTACAAGGGTTTGCACATCTGACTCAGTTTAATGGTTAGTATGGTGTGCGTTCACAGAGGACACAGAGCTTACAGAGAAGCCAAACCAAACTTGACAAATAGAAAATGTACTTGATCTGATAAAAAATGTGTGACTTAAAAAAAATATATAAATATTGAGAAAATCACCTTTAAAGTTGTCCAAATGAAGTTCTTAGCAATGCATATTACTAATCAAAAATGAAGTTTTGATATATTTATGGAAGGAAATTTACAAAATATCTTCATGGAACATGATCTTTTCTTAATCCTGATGATTTTTGGCATAAAAGAAAAATTGATCATTTTGACCCATACAATGTTTATTTTTAAAAAATGTTTTTGCCTATTGCTAAAATTATACCCCAGCAACTTAAGACTGCTTTTATGCTCCAGGGTCACATATGTATATTATATTTTCATAGTTTTTATTTTTATATAAAATAATTTTAAATGCAAATTTGTACTTGTAAAAAATACTGAATTCCAAAAAGTTGTTAAAACACACACACACACACACACACACACACACACACACACACACACACACACACACACACATAATTTTAGCTTAATTTCTTAAGCTATATATATATATATATATATATATATATATATATATATATATATATATATATATATATACAAATAAAATATATATATATATATAATATATTAAGTTTAAATGGATATATTAAATTAAATATTTCATATTACAATATTTATAACATTTATAATCTATTTTTATATTATTTAACTTTTAAAATGCAATCTTTTATAAAGTTGTGTTATATTATATATATATATATATATATATATATATATATATATATATATATATATATATATATATATATATATATATATATATATATATATATACTGTATGCATAACATCATCATAAACATCATAAAAGCTGTCATGTAATCGTCTTTTCCAAACAGCATCAAGCCGTTTTCTCAACAGAACTTCGTCATGCAGGCCAGCGGTCCTCCGCCGATGACAGGTCTGTATCATTAAAAGCTGCTCCTGATTTGACTGAGCTACAGTTTAATGGTCAGTATGGGTCATGATGGCTTCCTCAGGTTATGACAGCAGCACGGGTCTGTCGATGTCCTCAGGCGCGCCTCCCTGGCAGGGCCGAAGCATCGCCAGCTCCAGACTGCGCATGCTGGAGTTCTCCGCTTTCCTGGAGCAACCTCAGGATCCAGAGACTGTGAGTCCTTCACCGGTATATCACTGATGCTCATGTTGATCAAACTGGCTCACACTTTTCTGTTGGACAGGTCAACAAGCACCTGTTTGTTCACATCGGTCAGTCCAACCCCACGTACAGCGATCCGTACCTCGAGGCCGTGGATGTACGGCAGATTTATGACAAATTCCCAGAGAAGAAAGGAGGACTGAAGGAGCTGTTTGAGAAAGGACCTGCTAACGCTTTCTTCCTCGTCAAGTTCTGGGTAAGAACCTCAGATACGTCCCAACGGGGCATGAAGCTCTCTGTCCGGTCCATGAGGTGATGACCTGTGTGTCATGTTAGTCACGTACATCTGGAAGTGACCCTCTGCCTTTTATTTCTTCTGCTTTCTAACTAATTTGGAAGAGACATAAATGTTTACATGTAATACAAAAAAATTAATTAAAAGTAATACAAACTAAAACAATATCGGAATTAATGAGTGCTGTCGAGCGATTAATTGCGATTAATTGCATCCAAAATAAATATTTTTGTTTGTGCGTGTTCTGTGTATATTTATCATGTTTATATAAATACACATAAATGCATGTATATATTTAATTAAAATTTTCCGTTTATATATTACAGTTATTTTATATATGATACAATTCATATGAATATAAATACATACATATAAATGCATGTAAATATTTTCCAAATAAAGGCTGTATGTGTGTGTATTTATATATACATAATAAATATACACAATACAAACACATATATTATATAAAAAAAAAAAATTAATTTTGGATGTGATTAATCACGATTAATTGTTTGACAGCAGTAATATATACATATATGCATTTATGTGTGTGTGTGTGTGTGTGTGTGTGTGATATTTATCAGCCTTTTGTATTTACTTGATTTTTGTATTTTGCATTTAATTGATTCATTGAAACAGGTTGCTTGAAATGATTGAAACTTACCGAATTTATTTTAAATTTATTATATTATATTTTGTGTATGATTTGTTTTATTATGTTTAAATTCATATTATTTTATTTAGTTTATTTTTATTAAATTAATTTTATTTTAATTTCCTTTTTTACTTTATTTAAAATAATATTTTATTATGTTATTTATTTTTTAAACATAATTTTATGTATTTTTAATTTTATATTATTTAATTTTTGTTTATTTTTAATTGAACTAATTTTCTCTTCATGATTTACTTTACTTATTTTTTATTTTATTTATTTTTATGCTATTTTTAATGTAATTTCTATTCTATTTTTTTTTTTCTTCAATAGTTGTTACATCTGTAAACAACATTCTTATGGTTCCAACTAATTTGCATTTGGAAGAGACAGAAATTTGTAACTACATGCAAATATACAGTAAATTCTCCAGTTAATGGTTACAGTGGTTTGAAACGGTAGTTGTATGTGTGTACTATATTCACAAGGTCTTATTTCTTGAATAAGACATTTGAAGTGTTAAATAACTGTGAAACAGTAAAAGCAGACGCAGGCTGTTCATTGGCTGCTGTGAATCAGTATTGTGTGGGACAGTGACTGTGGAGAAGGACTGAGTGTGGGATGTTGGAGGTCGGAGTGACAGGCTCTGCTCTTTCATTAGAGAAATCTGAGCTTGGGCACCTGTCACTCGCTCCAAACCACACGCTGCTTGCTATTTATAGAGCCTCCAGCCTCCGGAGAGACACTTAAGTATTGTTCAAGTGCTTAATCATTGCCTTTTTGTGTTCGTGAGATTACGTACGATGGGACTGTCTAGACTCATTGTTTATCTATCTATCTATCTATCTATCTATCTATCTATCTATCTATCTATCTATCTATCTATCTATCTATCTATCTATCTATCTATCTATCTATCTTTTAATTTAATCTACAATTATTAATATTTATTATATATTTTATTTAATATATTTACATTATTATTATTATTATTAGATTATTCATATATATATATATATATATATATGTGTGTGTGTGTGTGTGTGTGTGTGTAAATTTTATTTTATCTAAAAAAATATATAACAGTTAATATGCATTTTATATAATATATGTCATTTAATTATTAATATTTTAATAATTATTTTGTAAATATTATTCTTTTTAAATAGTTTAAATGTCTTTCTATATATACATTATATTTATATGAATATAAATTTCTTTAAAATATATTTTATATCATGCATATATAAATATAAATAAATAAATTATTATATATATATATATATATATATATATATATATATATATATATATATATATATATATATATATATATATATATATATATATATTCTCTAAAATAAAATATTTATAGAGATATAATTTTGTATTATTTTATATATATTCTTTTCAAAATATTTCAACTTTTTACAAATGATATATACACAAGTGTTATTTAAAGTTATTTTGTTTTGCTTTTTATTAAAAAAAAATAATTATACAATATGCAGACATTTTTTTCCACTGCATTAACTGCCCTTCAGGGACGAATTAAAGTAAAGATTTGATATTAGTTTTTGCTCCGGCATTGAGAATCCTGCATTTTCTCTGCGATCAGTATCATCTGTTGAAATGCTGGCATCATGACACCCAACAAAACAGGAATTGTTCATTAAAGAGCATCTGAGACCTTTATCAGAGCCCGGGGCCCTTCAGGTGTCCGTGAAGAAACATTAGATATATTAAGTCCATTAAGATCCGGCTATAAAAAGCGTCATCAGCACGGCCGGGCTGCCGTTTCCCGCGCTCATAAGTATAGGTCATGACTGGGGCGTCCTCGGGCACAGCTAGTCATGGGGACGGTGACAGGCCTGCTAGCTTGTTCTCCGAAGCTATGGCATTCTAGATTAGATTTCACGCCGGCTGTGGCCATCATCTCACAGCGCGCCTCGCGGCCCTGTCCTAACGGATCGGCCCCTGCTTTTGAAGTGCGCTCGCAATCCGATTTGAGCCGGCCGTGCTAAATTGTTACACACGCAGCCGGACGCGCTAATGCGATTTGGAGCATGGCGGGCACTTGATTGTAATTGGATGAATTCCCGCGCAGAGAGAGAGAGAGGCAAGCGGGCGAGTGAGAAATGAAGATAAACGAGGGAATAAAGCGGAGAGGGGGACGGGGACGGTGTTGTGCTCTTAATGGGACGTTATGAGGCTTGGGCGCGGGGGAAAAGGTGAAGCTGCTTTACCTCTGCGCTGCTGTGAATTGTGGGATGCGATGATGGCTTTTCAACTGGCCTTTCGGCTCTCACCGACCCGGCCAGGGGCTTTTACTGTCTTATATTAGTCATGTTTGACCCCAGAGTCCAAGGAAAGCAAGAACAATTTATATTTCACATTCTGTTTTTTTTTTTTTTTTTTTTTTTTTTTTTTTATGTATTATTTTTTATGACATTAAACTTATTTAACAACACTTAACCTTCCACCCCCAATATATATGAAGATATTTGAAATGAATATTTATATAAATTAATATATGCGTTTTTTATGAATACATAATACACGATACATAAAAGCTTAGTATTGTTAAAATAGGCTTCATATTTGCTATATGATCATTAGAAGTTTAATGAAAGTATTCTTAAATATAATTACAAGTGTGTGTTTGTGTCAAATACAATATATATATATATATATATATATATATATATATATATATATATTGTGTGTGTGTGTGTGTGGTGTGTGTGTATATATATATATATATGAAAATATTCTGTATAATTTTTTTTTTATTACCTTTAGGACTTTTTAAGTATACTTAACAGCATATATATTTGATATAATTTTTTTATTTTAAATATTTATAATAATATAATATAATATAATATAATATAATACTTTTTTTTTTTTTACAAATATATTATATATAAAGCATTATATATTTTTTATTTTTGCACTATGACATTCATTTGCATTGAAAATGTCACAATACGTAACATTTTAATGTTATTAAAATAGGCTTCTTATTGTTGATGCAAAATATAATTGAATATTTAATATATTTTTTATTATGTAATGATATGCAATGCAGACGTTTTTAACAGGTTTGACAAATATTTTCAATGCATTTTCCTCTCATAAAATAAAAGGCATGGAAAATAAACAAGTGAAACCACAGTAATACCATGTTTTTGGGTCCCTTCCCTAGATAGTATTCTCTGAAGTATGATTGAAGTGCATGAATAGTACGGTACATATAACAAAATCTATATATGATGCAATCAGTAAACCATCCCAGTATTTCTTTAGTAAACTTCCACGTGTGTGTGTGTGTGTGTTGTGCAGGCGGATCTGAGCATCAACCTCCAGGACGACAGCAGCTTCTTCTACGGCGTCTCCAGTCAGTACGAGAGCTCAGAAAACATGATCATCACCTCCTCCACTAAAGTCTGCTCGTTTGGGAAACAGGTGGTGGAGAAGGTGGAGGTAGGAATAAATGTGACCTGTCACAACGTGTTTACTCCCAAAACATCTTACAGCCAGCACAGTTCCGTCTAATTGTTTTAAAGGCAGTGAGAAATAACATTAGCGGTCAGACCGGGAGAAAGATCCCCTCCATATGCAAATAGATCAGCGTATTAGGTCATCATAATTGTGTTATGTGGCATGTGTGTGTGAGTTTGAGAAACAGTAATCACCTGTGTGTCGTTCAGACGGAGTATGCACGCTTCGAGAACGGCAGATACGTCTTCAGGATCCATCGATCGCCGCTGTGTGAATACATGATCAACTTCATCCACAAACTCAAGCATCTACCAGAGAAATACATGATGAACAGTGTACTGGAGAACTTCACCATTCTGCAGGTAACATCAGACATTACCTGCAGACACACTATTACACTAACTACAGCTAGTTACTAGTTACTAGCTGAATACAAATGCTGGGGATAGAAAATAAACCTACTTTAAACTATTCCTACTTTAATTTTGTTCTGTTAATATACACACACACACACACACACACACACACATACATTTATATAAATATATATAAACACACACATATACCCACATATACATATACATACACACATACACACACACACACACACACACACACACACACACACACACACACACACACACACACACACACACATATATATATTACATTTACATTTATTCATTTAGAAGACGCTTTTATCCAAAGCGACTTACAGATGAAGACAGTGGAAGCAATCAAAAACAACAAAAAGAGCAATGATTTATAATTGCTATAACAAGTCTCAGTTAGGTTAACACAGTACACATAGCATGGGATTTTAACTAATATAATAAATAAAAAGAAAACAGATAGAATAAGAAAAAAAATAGAGCAAGCTAGTTAGAGGTCTTTACACATACACACACACAAACATATACAATTGCATAATAAATGAAAAGAAAATAGAATATAAAAAGATTAGAAAGGTAGTTATATTTTTTTAAAGAATAGAATAAGAATAGTGAGTGTTAAAGTTAGAGGGTCAAATAAAGATGGAAGAGATGTGTTTCAAGCCGATTCTTGAAGATGGCTGAGGACTCAGCTGCTCGGATTGAGTTGGGGAGGTCATTCCACCAGAAAGGAACATTTAATTTAAAAGTCAGTAAAAGTGACTTTGTGCTTCTTTGGGATGACACAATCAAGCGACGTTCACTTGCAGAACGCAAGCTTCTAGAGGCACATAAGTCTGAAGTAATGAATTTAGGTAAATGGGTGCAGAGCCAGTGGTAGTTTTGTAGGCAAACATCAATGCCTTGAATTTTATGCGAGCAGCTATTGGAAGCCAGTGCAAATTGTTAAACAGAGGTGTGACGTGTATTCTTTTGGCTCATTAAAAATTAATCTTGCTGCCGCGTTCTGAATTAATTGTAAAGGTTTGATAGAATTGGCTGGAAGACCTGCCAAGAGAGCATTGCAATAGTCCAGCCTGGACAGAACAAGAGCTTGAACAAGGAGTTGTGCAGCATGATCCGAAAGAAAGGGCTTGATCTTCTTGATGTTGCATAAAGCAAATCTGCAGGATCGGACAGTTTCAGCAATGTGAGAAAGTCAGCTGATCATCAATCATAACTCCAAGGCTTCTAGCTGTTTTTGAAGGAGTTATGGTTGATGTGCCTAACTTGATGGTGAAATTGTGATGTAACGATAGGTTTGCTGGAATCACAAGCAGTTCTGTCATGGCAAGGTTCAGTTGAAGGTGATGGTCCATCATCCAGCAAGAAATGTCTGTTTAGACAAGCAGAGATGCAAATAGCTACCGTCGGATCATCAGGATGGAATGAGAGGAAGAGTTGAGTGTCATCAGCATAGCAGTGGTATGAAAAGCCATGTTTCTGAATGACAGAACCTAATGATGCCATGTAGACAGAGAAGAGAAGTGGTCCAAGAACCGAGCCCTGAGGCACCCCAGTATTATACGTATATACTATAAATACTATTGTTAAATTAGATTTTAAATATATTTTATTTGTATTTTATATCCCCAATTATACAGTCATTTTTACTAAAATAAAACAAACTAGACTTGTTGAATGATATTGCATTAAATGTATGGTTTCACACTAAAAACGATAAAAAAACTGTTGTATTTTGACAGCAACTATGATCAATTTAGTTTAGAGTAAAACTAAAACTCAAAACTGATTTTTAGCCTACAAATCGACGAGAGCACCAGACAGAGCAATTTTTTTCGATCACACAGTTGTCCTCATTGTGAAGTGATTCCTGCAGCTCAGCAGTAAGTGTGAGTTAATTCAGTTTAACATCAGCCGTCATTACAGACTCAAGACTGCTGAAGAAAAGAGAAATGAGGCTGTGACAACAGCTCCAGTGTGTGGGACGCAGCCCTCTGCCGAGACCCCGAAACAATGGGCCTCTCACCCGACACAGAGGGACCTCACACACAATCACCCGATTGAGTCCAAACGACTGACAGTGACGCACTCGGACCAAAACAACACTCTACATATGTCCTTATTCATGTAGTTCACATTACAATTATATACTGAATATAGGCTATAATAAATAATATATGAATAGTACAGCAGCATATAGATAATGTAAATATATGAATAAAATCAATATTATCTACAAATAAAATGTATGTATATGATTATGTTTAAAGTGAGCCAACATTTCTCATACAATAATAAAATAGATCGATTTTTTTTTCATTTAAAATGTGAAATGTACAATTTAAGTAAAGGTGTAAATAAAGGGAACAATGTATAATATTGTATTATTTTGGAATGTGTAACATTGTATTTGATTAGGGATTTATTTTATATTACAATTTTATTATATTTCAAAAAATTGCAACAAATGCATTGCTAATATATTATTTTTTTCTTTTACATTTTATTTAAAATTATTTTCATTCATATTTATTATCATTACACTACAAAATAAGTTTTTGTAGTGTGTCATATATTAAATATGTATGTGTGTGTGTGTGTGTGTGTGTGTGTATGTGTTTATGTGTATGTGTATGTGTGTGTGTGTGTGTGTGTGTGTGTGTGTGTAAGTGTGTGTGCAGAAAGTGAGGCAACATTTGTCATGTTTCTTGATTCAAAAACTAAGATATTAATAATTAGTATTAGTAAAATATCCGACCCTGGGTCAGATATGCTTCATAAACCACATTTGCTGTCAATGATTTTGTAGGAGCCAAATTGTTTTATGTTTTGATGTTTAACGAATTGTGTTAAATTATAATCAACTCAATTTTGAACCGTTCATGGTTACATCCGTTCAAAGTTATTACTAAGAAAATAACTCGTACATTGTTTGTCTTCATAATGCTGCATCAAAATGAAAAGCTCCCTGTGATTGGAGACACTTACACTCCCAGAGGATCAAATCAAGTGGATCCTGTGAGCGTAGCATGAAGTGCTGCTCGTTGACCAAACATTGTGTCTGTGTTGTAGGTGGTGACCAACAGAGACACTCTAGAGACCTTGCTATGCATCGCATACGTGTTTGAAGTGTCCACCAGCGAGCACGGAGCCCAGCATCACATCTACAGACTCGTCAAAGACTGAGAGCGAGCGTCTGAGCTCACTGATCTACAGACGCCGCGGCGCCCCCTCCTGGACGCAGCCCAGACTCCTGAAGGGGTCCCGAAGACACGCCGGGCACAGGACTCTCACAGGCACAAGCAGAGAATCTGCAGGAATGGCAAATCTGAATGTCATGACATTTGAATTTCTTTCTTTTGTATATTGAGAACGAAATGCATGAGAAAGTTCTTTGGTTTTTCTTCATTTCATCTCATTTTAGCCCCTAAGTGTTTGTATTAGTGTTTGTTACTCTGGGTGTGATGGTCACCTATTTGTTTTTTGTTTTTTACAAAACCAAAAGTGGACAAACAGTAGTTTTTCATCATTTATCAGGACTAAGGTGAACAGCATAATGACTGAATGTTTAAGTGATGTGTTTTTTCGTAGATTTGCTATATTGTATTTATCAGATGTATTCTTGAATGTGGAAAACTTAAACTCTGTACTGATCTGAGGAAGCCGGAAGATTCTGGGGGTTTTCTCCACAACAAGGGCTTGTAAAAAACAGAGAGGTAACTGTGTAATTTTACCTGACAGCAGAATCAGGCAGTATGAAACAGTTTGATATTTGGAATAAAGAGTGTGTTATCCCTTTAAACTGATTATTTTGTTCTTCTGGTGCACATATCAGTTTCATTTCTTTCATTACTAGTTGTTAGTGTTTTATTTGCAAATGAAACATGCACTGCAGAGCAGTTTGTCCGTTTAGGGCTACTGTAGAAGTATGGTGGCGCAAAATAGCGACTCCCATGTAGGGACCCGTGGTGTACAGTGTGTAGATAGAAATTTCTCAGTCTAAGGTCGAAAAAAAGCAATGGTTCATTATGTAAGGTCTATGAAAACATATTTGTGTATATTACAGAGCAAGAGCATACAGAGCATTTGTGGTTCAAAAGTGTATGAATATAATTTTTCGTAAAATAAGATTGTTTGCTAGATAAGGCTCCTATTTCCTCTGCTGGGATCGCTTAGAGCCCTTTGAAAACTGCATTTTGACCTTCAAATCATTGGCGCCTTCGAAGTCAACTATAGGGAGAAAAAGTCCTGGATTGTGTTCCTCAAAAAAAAAAAAAAAAAAATGGGGGTGAGTAAATCATCAGGATTTTCTATTCTGCAAACAAACTTTCCTTTAAAAGACACATTGGATGAATTAGTAGAGATACAGTTTTTAGAGCCAGATTGTTATTATTATTTAAAGTGAATGAATCTTCCTCAGAGGAGTGACAAAAACAGCAGCTCACTTCACTGTCTGACTTATAATATAATCACATCCATGTGTTAACTCATTAATCTGTTGCTTGACATCTTCATATTTAATGAGAGAACTATAGTTTACAAAGTCGGGCATCACTTGTTATGATTTTCAAAGCATAGACATGTATACCAATATAGAGCGACTACTGATTGTTCAATAATTTGATTGAACAACTAGGTGTCTGTTGTCTGCCGTCATGTCCCCACCAATGCCAAAATCAAACCCTCTCCCTTTGGGTTTTTTGTGGCAAAGACTGAATCTTTTTCCGCTTTAGATGCTAAAATAAATGATTCTACGGAAGACACAGAAATAATATTTCCACCAAAATATTAATGATTAACTTAATGATTTCTATCCTACATAAATAAAGTTGTTGTTTTAATGCTCAACAATCAAGAACAGTACACATAAAATAATACAAAAAAAGATAAACAATAATAACAAAAAATTAAGTAAACACAAATAAAAGGAAAACAAACGGGGTTGTTAATATATTACAAACAGAATTTTTTTTTAATTAAGACTTATTTATCATTAAAGATAGGGAAAAGTTAGAAAGATAAAGTTTAAAGCTGGAGTTTGAATATCTGCATCTGTGGATATTAATTTAGCAACAAAGCAAATCAGATTCACCAAATAAAACGGTTTCATTTTAGATTGTTCATACTCATAAAACCCAACACTGTGTCCTTCCAAACAGAGTGCATTCATTATAAATGTCATTTCTAATGAAAAATCTCTTTGTGAACGGACCAAAAGAGATGAACAACAGTTTCAAGAGTCATCACAAAAACAGCAACTGGAGGACATTTTTTTTCATGTAATGTTTTTCACGATAGAACTTACGGAATATTTTGTAGCAACTCTCCTTTACTTTGTTAGTAAATAGGTATTAGGAAGCACCCACACTTTTTTTTCCTTAGCAAATGCATTATTACAATAAGCAGTCACAGATGGCAGAGTAATATTCTGCTGAAATAATGAACTAACTATCCTATTATTATTATTTTTGCATGGCTACATAAAAAGTTATATTTATTTGTCCTGTCTAATCTGTTTGACGTCACAGCTCAAGTTTAGGAGCCATCAGCCAATCAGCGTGCGTCATCTAGTGGTGGAAACATCTCTACTGAACGTCGCATGTCACTTCATCGGCTTGTTGCACATGATCACAATCTAAACTTTAAATATAATCATACTGTTCATCGACATATATTACTGTACTGACACTGAGAAAATATTAGCATCCTGACCCTGCAGGCTCCTAATGCACATGAAGAAGTCAAAATAAATGTCAGCGTTCTTAATAATGGCAAGGATTGATCTACTGAAGCCTTTTTAGTACACACAGCCAAATGTTCTGTCAAACTACGCCATTGCCCTTAAAATTCACC